>NW_012267409.1:1519581-1554119 GCF_000151885.1 Dipodomys ordii
CCTCCCAGGTTTAAGATACAGACACCTGGAGCAATTGTCTGCAGGGAGCCTTACCTGTGGCCCAACCCACCCACCCCCTTTTTGTCTACCTTATCTTCCTGTGGTCTTACATCAGCAGCAGCAGCAGGGAAATTTCACAGTCCTGCCTTTACTGAGAAGCTTGGATGTAACGACTTCGCTTGCAAAACGAGCATTGTGGGGCTAGGGGCAGGGTGAAAGCTCAAGGATAGAGTGCTTGCCTAGAATGCTTGAAGTCTGGGGTTAGATCCTTTTTTTAAAAAACACAATGTTTGAATATTTACCTATTGTAAAGCTCCTGTAGGGTACCCTCTGCCCCTAGAATACCTCCATGTGGACACAGAATCTATAAGTAAAGCCTAGTAGAAAGCAAAGGTGTTGAGTTCAAGCCCCACTGAGAATGTATAGAGAGAGAGGATAAATAGAAAGTTAAAAATTAAAATAGTATTTAAGCCGGGCGCTGGTGGCTCACGCCTGTAATCCTAGCTACTCAGGAGGCTGAGATCTGAGGATCGCGGTTCAAAGCCAGCCCGGGCAGGAGAGACCGTGAGACTCCTATCTCCAATAAACCACCAGAAAACCGGAAGTGGCGCTGTAGCTCAAGTGGTAGAGCACTCGCCTTGAGCTGAAGCGCTGAGGGACAGTGCCCAGGCCCAGAGTTCAAGCCCCACGCCCGACAAAAAAAAAAAATTAAAATAGTATTTAAAATAAAAAAAGAACACCAAACGTGGCCAGGCACCCAAGGATTACGTAATCCTTGCTACTCAGGAAGCTAAAATATGAGGATCAGGGTTCAAAGCCAAGTGTTAAGAGTGTCAGCCTTGAGTGGAAAAAAGCTAAGAGAGGGCTGGGAAGGTGGCTTAGTGGTAGAGTGCTTGCCTATCATGCATGAAGCCCTGGAACATTCCTCAGTACCACATACACAGAAAAAGCCAGAAGTGGTGCTGTGGCTCAAGTGGTAGAGTGCCAGCCTTGAGCAAAAGAAGCTCAGGGACAGCGCCCAGGCCCAGTGTTCAAACCCCAGGACTGGCCCAAAAAAAAAAAAGGAAGAAAGAAAGAAAAAGAAAAGGCTAAGAGACAGTACCCATATCCTCAGTACTCCTCACTGGCACTCCAAAACCAAGTGCCTCAGTCCTAACCACTCAGTCTGAGGCTTTGGGCTGGATGATGGAGACATGGATGAACAAAACAATTCCATCTCTGCAGCTTAGGGTGCACAGGAAGTTTCAAGTCATTAATGAAGTCATCCCACGATTAACTGCAAATTACAACTAAGTGTCATAAGTGGGGGGGGAGAGGGAGAATGACTGATATTGTGAAAGCAAATGATAATAAGGAAATTAACCTAGAAGGGAAGCAAAGGGTCCCCTAAGGAAGGAATAAATAGCTTCCGGTTTGAAGAAGAGCCAACTGTAACCAGGGAGGAACCTCTCCCAATCAGAAAGAACAGTGGAGATAAGAGTAGGAAGGAATACGGTCATTTGAGAGATTTTTAAAGGAAGGGAAAAAAAAGATCAGGATAAAGGCTGAAGATGTTATTATTTATTTATTCATTTGCCAGTTCTGGGACTTGAACTCAAGGCCTGGGCACTGTTCCTGAGCTGCTTATGCTCAAGGCTGGCATTCTACCACAAGAGCCACAGCCCATACACATTTTCTGTGTATGTGGTACTGAGGAATCCAACCCAGAGCTTCATGCATGTTAGCCAAACACTCTACCACCAAACCACTTTACCAAATGTTCTTTAGTATAAATCACTTGCTTAGGATGTACAACACCCTAGGTTCAACCTTAGTACTAATTTTAAAAAAGCTCAATGGCAGCATTTGAGAGTTGCAGCATTGCTAGGTGACAGTGGCTCACACCTGTCATCCCAGCTACTCAGGAGGCTGAGATCTGAGGATCATGGTTCAAAGCCAGCCAGGGGCAGGAAAGTCCATGAGACTCTTATCTCCAATGAACTACCAGAAAAATGCAAGTGATGCTGTGGCTCAAGTGGTAGAGCGTTCGCCTTGAGCTGAAGAGCTGAGGGACAGCGCCCAGGCCCAGAGTGCAAACCCCACGACTGACCAAAAAAAAAAGCTAAGGTGCAGTGCCTAGGCCCTAAGTTCCAGCTCCAGTACCAACACCAAAAAAAGAAGAAGAAGAAGAAAGCCACACATGAAGGAGAGCTGTGCCAGGAAAGGCAGCAGGCTATACAGGAACTAGAAATAATCTTCCCCATTGTTAAGTAGAAATTGCAGAAGGCCATTGTTTTGGACTAAGCTCCTGCTCAGACTAGGCTAAAAATCAAATCGAGGTCACTCCCTGTACAGATCCTTGTTACCCAGCTCACAGTAAACTGATTATCCCACCTGCAGAGAAATCAGCACTATGGAGATAAGGGCCAAATTTCCTCAATTTCCACAGCCCTGATCCTGAAGTTTCCTAGGCTTTAATTTTTTTACAGAAATGATAACCTAAGATGAACTAATCAGTTACTTTTCCATTGTTCTGTCTCCACCTTATAAAGAAAATAGATTTGAGGGCTGGGAAGGTGGCTCAGTGGTAGAGCACTTGCCTTGCATGCCTGAGGCCCTGGGTTTGATTCCTCAGCACCACATAAGCAAAAAGAAAAAAGCTGGAAGTGGCGCTGTGGCTCAAGTGGTAGAGTGCTAGCCTTGAGCTGAAGAGCTGAGGGACAGTGCCCAGGCCCAGAGTTCAGGCCCCAAGACAGACCCAAAAAAAAAAAAAAGAGTTGGACAACCAAAGACAAAAGTGATGATGATGATATGTAGTGAAAAAGTTGGTCACAGAGATTCCTCCCTGAAATCTCAGTTACTCAGGAGGCCAAAGCCAGAAAATCAATTAAACTCCAAGAGTTCAAAGCCACCCAAAAAAAAAAAAAAAAGTCTGGTGTGATAGTGCAGGCCTGTCATTCTGCCATTCATGAAACAGTGGCACCAATATGTACAAGTCAAAGGTCAGGAGATGGGTGCTGGAGGCTCACACCTGTAATCCTAGCTAGATACTTAGAAGGCCAAGATCTGAAGATCAAGGTTTGAGGCCAAGAAAGTCCAGGAGACTTTTACCTCCAGTTAACTTGTGTGAAAACCTAGAGGTGGAGGTGTGGCTCAAGTGGTAGAGGGTCAGCCTTGAGCCCAAAAGCTAAGGGACAGTGCTCAAGCTCTAATTGTGGCACCAAAAAATTAAAAAAACAAAATTGGGGGGAAGGTAACTAGGGATCAAACCCGGAGCATTGCACCTGGATTTCAAGCGCTTAAACCTGGGGTCTTGCTGCATAAATCTTCAGCAAATACACAGTCCTCTCCTTCACGTGCAACCACGTAGCACGGTGCTGCCAGTACCCCTGTGCCTACCACACCACTCAGTCCCCCCACCTCCCTCCATGATGATAGCCTGTTCACTGCTTTCTGAGAAGATGCCACTCAAGGCCTAAGGCCTGGCGTTCATGGCAGCAAGATTTAAAAACGAACCAAAAATGATCGTCAGTGTTGAACCCCATTAGGTCATCTGTTATTTTAAAAAGGAGAAGGAGGTCGGGGAAGAGAACAGGGAAAACACACCTGAGGGTTCATAGGATTAAACGGCCTGGAGGATGTAACACCGGCCAAGCAAAGCACAGAAATCCAGAGCTCCCTCTATAACAGCATCCTGAAATTGTGCCTGCACTTCCCCTCGGGTTCATTCAATGAGCTTTGCAGGTGTTATTTTCCAAAGATGCACATCTGGGGAGGACTTGGAAGTGGAATCATCATCATCATCATCATCAACAACAACTTCTTCCTCCGCCCCTCCTCCTCCTCTTCCTTCTCCTCCTCCTCCTCCTTTTATTTGCTCTTCTACCCTCTTCTTCCTCCTTTCTTTTCACTTCTCCTCCTCATCCTCCTCCTTTCCTCCTCTTATTTTTTCCCCTCCACTTTCTTCTTCCTCTCCTCTTTCTCCTTTCTTTCCTCTTTTCACTCCTGCTCTTCTCCCTCCTCTCCCCTCCTTCTCCTCCTTTTCATTTTCCTCTTCCTCCTCTTCCTCCTTTAACAGAGCCTTTCTATGTAGCTCCAAGCTGGTCTTGAACTTCTGCCTCTCTGCCTCCATAGTGCAGAGATTACAGGTATGAGGAGCCAGCTGCCTTCCTACTCCCACCTTTTACAATTCCAGACAGACAAAGCTGAATGCAGCTTTCCTTAAACGATTTTTCTTGCCACCTCCCCCCTCCTCCCCGCCCCCTCCTTGAGAGATGCATTTTGCACTGTAGCTCAGGACTTAGAAGGATTTGCCCTGGAAATTCTGTCTGCTGAAATGTAAATTTAGTGATCAAGTGCTTCCTATGAGTGTTACTCACTGTGCCTAATCGGTTTCTATTTTATATTGTTATTTCCTGTGTTTAAAAACTCTCTTCAGGGAGCTGGGAAGGTGGCTCAATGGTAGAGCGCTTGCCTTGCATGCATGAGGCCCTGGGTTTGATTCCTCAGCACCACATAAACAGAAAAAGCTAGAAGTGGTGCTGTGGCTCAAGTGGTAGATTGCTTGCCATGAGCTGAAGAGCTGAGGGACAGCGCCCAGGCCCTGAGTTCAAGCCCCACAACTGACCAAAAAAAAGCCAGAAGTGGAGGTGTGGCTCAAGGGGTAGGACCTGAGCCTGGAGAATACAAAGCTAAGCAAGAGTGTGAGGCCTTGAGTTCAAGTCCAGGACCAGCACAATTAATACATAAATAACAACAATGAGTCCTCTTACCAACACTCTGCAAAAGAGGATGTAAAACCCCAGTATTCAGGAAAGCTAAGCAAAACACAACAAAATGATAAAGATCTACTACAGAGCTTTCTCAGCTTTATGGTCCTGCTGGAAATGAGGAAGTGACCCAAGTCTCTCTGTTGGGAGCCTTAGGACAGGTAACTTTTTCTCACCTCTGCTCACCTAGCCTCTAGGCTCCAGGCTGAGGTGAGGCTCAGGGAAAGAATGTGGCAACCAGAGGGCAGTAGCTGGGAGGAGATGGCAAAATCTAGGCTCTAGTATAAGCATCCAGGCTGGTGATCAGGAGCCAAAGTGGATTTGGAGAGACCAAGTGGGTGTTAGAGGTTTGGTTGTGGTCACTTCCGAGGGTGTCATCTGGCTAGCTGGCCTGGAGAAGGAACAAAAAGACTCAAACCAGAGTAAAGACTCAAATCATGGCCAGGCACCAGTGGCTCACGCCTGTCATCCCAGCTACCCAGGAGGCTGAGATCTGAGGATTGCAGTTCAAAGCCAGCCCAGGCAGGGAAGTCTGTGAGACTCTTATCTCCAATGAACCATCAGAAAACCGGAAGTGGCGCTGTGGCTCAAGTGGTAGAGCACTGGCCTTGAGGCTGAAGAGCTGAGGGACAGCGCCCAGGCCCAGAGTTCAAGCCCCATGACTGACAAAAAATAAAATTTAAAAAAATTTAAGAAAGAAAGAAAGAGGGCTGGGAAGGTGGCTCAGTGGTAGAGCGCTTGCCTTGCATGCCTGAGGTCCTGGGTTCGATTCCTCAGGACCACATAAGCATAAAGAAAAAAGCCGGAAGTGGCGCTGTGGCTCAAGTGGTAGAGCACTAGCCTTGAGCTGAAGAGCTGAGGGACAGCGCCCAGCCCCAGAGTTCAGGCCCCACCACCGGACCAAAATAGAAAGAAAAGAAAGAGAGAAAGAAAAAGAAGACAATCAGCTGGGTATCCATGCCTAACCTGTTACCCTAACTACCCAGGAGGCTGAGATCTGAGGACCCACAGTTGGAAGCCAGCCTGGGCAGGAAAGTCCATGAGACTCTTAAACAACAAATAAACTACCCCCCCCCCGCAAAAATAAAGCTAGAAGTGAAGCTGTGGCCCAAATGGTAGAGCACCAGCCTTGAGCACAAAAGCTCAGAGACTGCGCTCAGGCCCAGAGTTCAAGCCCCAGGACTAGCACAAATTAATTACTTAGTGAATTAAACAGAGAGAGAGAGACAGAGACAAAGAGCACACACGAGCACAATCCCCTGGATGGAGTGTAGGGAGTTCACTGTGAGGTCTTTGGACCCGGTCTCCATTACTCCTAAGTAAAGTCAGCTTGTGGCCCCAGAGCGGGAACTGGAGGCTGCTCTGAGCTCTGAGCTTCTGGTTTGGGCGTTGGAGGTGTAGGTCTGATGATTGTGGAAAGGGGAATTTTGTGTGTGTGTGTGTGTGTGTGTGTGTGTGTGTGTGTTGGGGGGTGGATAGTATTTCTCCCACGGTTCTCTGCCACAAGTCACTGGACACTCATTGTCTGGGCTACCCCCACCCCCAAACCCTGAGTGTCCCAGGGGAACAAACTCCCCTTCTCATTCACCTCGTCTGTCTCACAATGCTGCCCAGCGTGGGGCCTGACACTTGGAAGTGTCTCAAAGCCTTATTCCCTTATTCGTTGAATGAATGAACAAATGAGTGCTTCTCCCCCACCTTACCCCCCCCCCAAAAAAAAACCCTGCCCTCAACTCTAGATGGGATTTACAAAGACAAAGAGCTGCTCACTGGTCCGGATGCTCCTTCTCCACACTCTTTTTCATTTCTTCTTCTTCTTTTTTTTTTGTCAGTCATGGGGCTTGAACTCAGGGCCTGGGCGCTGTCCCTCAGCTCTTCAGCTAAAGGCCAGCACTCTACCACTTGAGCCACAGAGCCCCTTCTGGCTTTTTCTGCTTCTGTGGTGCTGAGGAATTGAACCCAGGGCCTCATGCTTACGAGGCAAGCACTCTACCACTGAGCCACCTTCCCAGCCCTCTCTGAGCTCTTTCGTGGCAGGCTAGAGTTCTACTACTTTGAACCATAGCCTCACTTCCAGTTGTTGAGTGATTAACTGGAGATAAGAGTCTCCAGGACTTTCCTGCCCCAACTGGCTTTGAATTTTATTTTTTACTTTTTTGGTCATTCTCAGGGCTTGAACTCTGGGCCTAGGCGCTGTCCCTCAGCTCTTCAGCTCAAGGTTAGTGCTCTACTACTTGAGCCACAGCACCACTTCTGGCTCTTTCTGTTTTTATGGTACTGAGGAATCGAACCCAGGGCCTCATGCATGCAAGGCAAGCACTCTACCACTGAGCCACCTTCTCAGCCCTGGCTTTGAATTTTTGATCCTCAGATCTCAGCCTCCTGAGTGGCTAGGATTACAGGCATGAGCCACGGGTGTCTGGCCCCCAGACTCTTATATATGCCTCTAAGTGTGTGTGTGTGTATGTGTGTGTGTGTTGGTCCTGGGGCTTGAACTCAGGGCCTGGATGGTGTCCCTGAGCTTTTTTTTGCTCAAGGCTAGCACTCTACCACACTTGAGCCACAGCACCACTTTGACTTTTTGGTGGTGAGTCTCACAAACTTTGCTGTGTGGGCTTAGCTTTGGACCATGATCCTCAGCTCTGGGTCTCCTGAGTAGCTAGGATCACCGGCATTGTGAGCCACCAGAGCCTGGGCTTCATTTTCTCCTTTTGCAGGTGGACTGACAAAGAGTGAAGTGGGTGGGGTAGAACTGGTTGGAAATGAGATCTCTAGGGAACGAGGCCCAACCAGGAAGGGAGGTCTGAGATATCTCAGGTCCTTAATCCAATTCTCCTTCTGGCTTTAACAATGAAAGGAAAGAGGAAGTTGAAATAAATAAATAAACTCCTGTAATTGAGTTAGGATAAGTAATTACCAGGACCTTGAAGCCTGAGAGAGAGAGCAGGTCCCAGATGGGAGGATTATCGAAATCAGTGGAGGATAAAGTGTTGGGAAATTAGTTCAAAATATTTGAAGAGCTCCGTGCTGAAAGGAAGACTGGGCAGTGAAGAACTTGGTGGTGGGGGTCAGCACGGTGCTGGGGCCTGGGTCTAGAGCTGAGGGGAGGAAATTAACAGCCTGCCTGGAGTTTTACAGCCAGTGCAGTGGCCTGATAACTCCTGAATATCTGGGTATCGGCGCCTGGGGGGGACTGGTGAGTCAGTGCCACAGCATAGAGGTTTGCCACGGCCAAGCAAGTGCCAAACACCTCTTCCTAAGAGGCTCCCTGGTAATTCCTAATCCTGCCCAGGAAGCAGGGACCTTGGGTGGGAGTGGAGAGGAGGGAGCTTTTCCTCTCAAGGCTGGTGCTCTACCACTAGAGTCACACCTCCACGTGAAGCCTTTTGCTGGTTAACTGGATTTAAGAGTCTCCCAAACATTCCTGCCCAGGCTGGCTTCAAATCTGGATCCTCAGATCTCAGCTTCCTGAGTAGCTAGGGTGACAGGCATGAGCCACTAGAGCCGTGAAGGGAACTTGGAAACCCAAGATCTTTATTTTCTGGTTGTTTGTTTGTTTGTTTGTTTGGCGACCGGGTGTGGCTGGCAGCTAGAATGGGCCCAGATGCCTCTGTGGGTAACAATGAGGAAGTATGGAGATGGGCTGCTTTCAGGAAGGTATGCTGCGTCACCTCAGCCAGATATTTATGGTATGGCTATTGAAAGGATGACTGGAGTCAGCGGCTTGTGTCATTTTACTCACATGCAAGATTACATGGAGCCAGTCATTAGCCAGAATACAAATTGTTAGTTGGACTGGGTGTGGTGATACATACCTATAATCCCTGCACTTGGAGATAGACACTCTTTGAAGTCAAGCAGAAGAAAAGGAAAAAGGAAGGAAGGAAGGAAAGCTTAGTGGAATGCTCAGTTAGCGTGCGTGAAGCCCCAGGTTCGATTCCTCAGTACCACATCAACAGAAAAAGCCAGAAGTGGTGCTGTGGCTCAAGTGGTAGAGTACCAGCCTTGAGCAAAAGAAGCCTAGGGACAGTGCCCAGGCCCTGAGTTCAAGCCTGGCCAAAAAAAAAAAAAAAAAAAATACCACATACACAGAAAAAGCAGGAAGCGGCGCTGTGGCTCAAATGGAAGAATGCCTTGAGCAAAAGAAGCTCAGGGACAGCAGTCAGGCCCCAAGTTCGAGCCCCAGGACTGGCCAAAGGAAAAAAAGAAACAGAAATTAATGAAGCTATACTCCTTGCAGGATTGAACGCAGGGCCGCATAGCTTGTTTGACGATGGCTGGTGCTCTGCCACTTGAACCATGCTTCCAGTCAAGCCTTTTGCTGGTTAACTGAAGAGTTTCTATTGAGTTCTCTGCCCAGTCTAACTTAAGACCTTGCCCATACACAGTCTGTTCCTTTCACCTTTAAGTACGTCTCTTAAATTGGTTTACCTGTGGGCCTAGCTACTTAAATTGCTACACCTGTGAGCCTAGCTACTCAGGAGGTGGAGAGCTGAGGATCATAGTTCAAAGCCAGCCTAAGGAATCAAAAAGAAAAAAAATATATATATATATATTATATATATATATATATATATTTTATATATTATTAGAAAAGTTCTGCAGGGCACCAGTGGCTCACGCCTGTCATTCTAGCTACTCAGCAGTCAGGATGCTGAGATCTGAGGATTGTAGTTCAAAGCCAGACCAGGCAGGAAAGTCTATGAGACCTTTTTTTTTTTTTTGGCCTGCCCTGGGGCTTGAACTCAGGGTCTGGGCCCTGTCCCTGAGCCTCTTTTGCTCAAGGCTAGCACTCTAACACTTGAGTCACAGCACTACATCCGGCTTTTTCTGTGTATGTGGTACTAAAGAATCGAACCCAGGGCTTCATGAATGCTAGGCAAGCACTCTACCACTAAGCTACATTCCCAGCCAGAGAGACCGGAAGTGGCTTAAAGTGGTAGAGCACTAGCCTTGATCAAAAGAGCTCAGGGAGGGGCTGGGAAGGTGGCTCAGTGGTAGAGTGCTTGCCTCGCATGCATGAGGCCCTGGGTTCGCACCACATAAGCAGAAAAAGCTGTGGCTCAAGTGGTAGAGCGCTTGCCTTGAGCTGAAGAGCTGAGGGACAGCGCCCAGGCCCTGAGGTCAAGCCCCATGACCAACAGCAACAAAAAACAATCCCATCTTTGGAAGATGTGCATACTAGCTAACTTGTTTTATCATTTTTTTTTTTTTTGTCAGTTGTGGGGCTTGAACTCTGGGCCTGGGCGCTGTCCCTCAGCTCTTCAGCTCAAGGCTAGCACTCTACCACTTTTTCTCAGCCTCTTGGGTAGCTAGGATGACAGGTGTGAGCCACTGACCCCCAGCTGTTTGTTTTGTTTTTGTTTTTGGACACAGCTCTCTCTCTCTTGCTCTCTCTCTCTCTCTCTCTCACATACACACACACACACACCCCACCCCACCCCACCCAGGCTGGTTCTCCTGTCTCAGCCTAGGGAGAGGTGGGATAATAAGCCTTTCACCACGATGCTCTACTGGGGGCCAGGGTCAGGGGGAGGGTGGGCAGCAGAATGGCAGGACCCTGGTACGGTATCACAGCTGAGCCTTGCTTTGGAGGCAGAATGTCACTCAGAGAAAGACAAGTGTGCAGTCACAGACAGCCTGTAGGACAGGCTAGGCAGCATTCCGGGTTCCTTGAGGAGAGCCAGCTGGAGGTTAGGCCTGCTTAGCCTGGAGCTGCCCCTGCCCTGGGCCCTGGGCAGCGCCTTGGCTCAGCGCACAGGGTTCTGTGGGCAAAAGGAGGTGGCAGAAAGGCTGTCTGGTGGACTGGGAAGGTGGCTCAGTGGTAGAGGGCTTGCCTGGCATGCATGAAGCCCCGGGTTCGATTCCTCAGCACCACATACACAGAAAAAAGCCAGAAGTGATGCTGTGGCTCAAGTGGTAGAGTGCTAACCTTGAGCCAAAGAAAGCTCAGGGACAACGCCCAGGCCCTGAGTTCAAGCCCCAAGACTGACAAAAACAGAGCAAAAAGTGAAAAAAGGGCCCAAAGCATGGCTGGGTGGTAGAGTACCTGCCTCACAACTCAAGATCTGAGTTCACTCCCCAGTACCACAAAAGGAAAACAGAACAGGCAGTTAAGAAAATAATAAAATAATAATGCTGTCGTTGTAGCATGATTTGATTACTCATTTCTTATTTTTTTTTTGGGGGGGGGTCCAGTCGTGGGGCCTGAACTCTGGGCCTGGGCGCTGCCCCTCAGCTCTTCAGCTCATGGCTAGCGCTCTACCACTTGAGCCACAGCGCCACTTATGGCTTTTTTCTTTTTGCTTATGTGGTGCTGAGGAATCGAACCCAGGGCCTCATGCATGCAAGGCGAGCACTCTACCACTGAGCCACCTTCCCAGCCCCTTGATTACTCATTTCTTATAAACAGTTTGGGCACGTGCAGGCACAAACCCAGATATTTAGCAAGGTTTAAGTCTTCAGCCAAGATTTAAATTAGTCTTCCCCCTACCTTCACTCCTAAATCACTTCTTTTCTGTCATAGAGATACAGCTCAGTTCTAGGAAACTATCATCTTACCCTATTAAAAATAAATAAATAAATGGCCAGGCACCAGTGGCTCACACCTGTCATCCTAGCTACTCAGGGGGCTGAGATCTGAGGATCGTGGTTCGAAGCCAGCCCGGACAGAACCGTCCCCGTGAGATTTTTAACTCCAATGAACCACTCAAAAACCAGAAGTAGCTCTGCGGCTCAAAGTGGTAGAGTGCTAGCCTTGAGCAGAAAAGCTCGAGGACAGCGCCCAGGCCCTGAGTCCAAGCCCCAAGGCTCTCAGCCTTTGGGGTGTGTGACTAACTCAAATGCCTGCAGGTCCTGAGTCTCTCGCTCTTGGGTTGAGCCTATGCCCCTGATGCCCCCCTAAGTCTCCGTTCAGGTGACCTCTCATGGGTTGGCCAGATTTGGGACCCAAGATTGGGGGGGGTCGGGGGTTCGGGTGAGGGAGTGCTTGATTTTCTCGGAGAAACAATTCAAGGCCAGACTCAGACAAGGATGAGCAGAGCAGTCTACTCATGGCAAAGCAAATGGCAAGTGGAACAGAATGTGCATTTTGCCCACAAGGAGAGAGGGTGGAGCAGGCCCCAGATGGACACCAGGCCCCAGACCTGCGGCATCTATTAGAGGAGGGGGTTCAACAGCGGCGGGGGGGGGAGGGGAGAGGAGGGGAGAGGGGGACTCAGTCCTGGGTTGCCATTCATAACTTTCAGAGATCATGTTCTGCATCATCCCTTCCTCCCTCCACCCTTTTTTTTTTTTTTTTTTGGTCAGTCATGGGGCTTGAACTCTGGGCCTGGGCGCTGTCCCTCAGCTCTTCAGCTCAAGGCGAGCGCTCTACCACTTTGAGTCGATATATATATATATATATATATACTTTTTTTTTGTCAGTTCTGGGGCTTGAACTCACAGCCTAGGCGCTGTCCCTGAGCCTCTTTGTACTCAAGGCTAGCACTCTAGGCCACCTGAGCCACAGTGCCACTTCTGGCTTTTTTTTCTGCTTATGTGGTGCTGAGGAATCAAACCCAGGGCTTCAGGCATGTCAGGCCAGCACTCTACCACTGAGCCACTTTCCCAGCCCAGAGATATTTTTTTTCATGACCACGCTGGTTTTAATTTCCAGGTTCTCACAGCCAACCTTCTCAGCTCTGTCAATGGGTTTGGAAAGGGATCATTTAGGCCAGTTAGAAGTCTTGCTAACTACTCTGCCTTCCTGGCCACAGAGAGACCACAGGCCCCGTTATCAGCCCTCTCGCAGAATCTAGATCCACTGTGTCCTCAGTATTCTCTGAACCCGAGAGCCCTATCGAAAACAGAAATGAGGTTAGTTTGCAGGAAGTAGGTCGGTTTGGCAACCAATGGTGAAAAATTGACCAACGTTGGGTTCATGCTACTATCAGTTGTTGCAAGAGATGGTGAAAGGCTGAGCAATGAGAAGCACTGAGAATTAGCCCTCGCGGCAATTTGGGCTGAAAACTGACATTTGACTCATTTCTGAGCACCCTGGGGCCAGCACGCAATACACAGCTCTCAGGAGATCTGCGGGAGGCTGGCTCTGGCTGGACTAAATAAATGCTATTTACTAGATCTATCATACCTTGTGCTGAGCATTTATTTCTTCTTTTTCTTTTTTTGTCAGTTGTGGGGCTTGAACTGTGGGCCTGGGTGCTGTCCCTGAGCTCTTTAGCTCAAGGCCCCGAGCTCTACCACTTTGAGCCACAAGCCACTTCCGATGGTTCATGGGAGATCAGAGAGAGTCTCATGAATTTTCTTTCCCTGGGCTGGCTTTGAACCATGATCCTCAGATCTCAGCCTCTTGAGTAGCTAGGATGACAGGCGTGAGCCACCAGTGCCCCGTTAGGATTTGTTGTTTCTAATGATCCCAATAACTCTGTTTATTTCTCTGTGTGTGTGTATCTCAGAACTTCACACTCTCATTTGGCTTTTTGTACTCAACCGTTTGACTCACAGTTCCACTTTTGGCTTTCAGCTGGTTAAGTGGAAATAGACTCTAGGAATTATCTGCACTGGCTGGCTTTGAACCACGATCCTCAGGTCTCAGCTTCCTGACTGAGTAACTAGCATTAACATCAGATGTGAGCCCTTGGCACTAGCCATTCATTTATTTGTGTGTTTGCTTTTCATTGTGTGCCACTCCTGGGGCTTGAACTCAGAGCCTGGGCACAGTCCTGAGCTTTTTATTTTTATTTTCTCTCTCAAAGTTAAAGCTCTATCACGTGAGCCACAGCTCCACATCTGGTTTTCTGGAAGTTAAGTGGAGATGAGTCTCATACATAGCCTTTCTTGCCTGGGTGTGGCTTTGATTGAAATCCTCTGTTCTCAACCTCCTGAATAGCTAGTATTACAGGCGTGAACCACCAGCTCCCGGCCTAAGCAAATTTCTTGAAAGGTTTTGCATCTGTCCCCATCTGCTCAACGAAATGAACCTGGACAAATACCCAGGGTAGTGTGTGGTGCACACTACCTGATTCATCGATGCTTGAGTGAGTTAACGAAGGAATTGAATTCCTGTGTCTTTATTTTGACTTGACTAGTGGACCCTAAATTCCCTTTTGATCTTTAGGACTCTAAACTCATTCTTAGCCACTAAGACCAAAGATCATGCCCACCATCAGTCTGTTCAAACATCAAAGACTGAGGAGAAAAACATTTGATTGGCCAAGTTTCTGGAACACTCCAGGAGGGCAGGGAGAAGAAGTTTTCTGCTGGGAAGACCCTTCATAAAGCCATCTGTAGCTTCCCGAGGGGGAATACACCCCTGGATTAATGAGTTTATTTGTACTTGGGAATTACTAATACAGTGAATACCAACTCGAATTTACTATTAAAAATCATCCCAGGGCATTTACGACCAAACATATCCATGTCATCCATTAGTTTGGATTGTTTGGCCTTGACTCTGCTCCCTCCGTGGGAATAATCAGATTGGAGGACAGAAACAAAACAACTTTGCATTATTTGCATTGATGGTTTCTTAACTGCGTTGGGAGGGGTGGGGAGAGAGGAGTGGAGACCTCCATTCTGAGTCACCTCCCAATCCCTTGTTTGTAAAAATAGAAGCCTGGAGAGATCTCATGACCCTGGCTTCCAGATCACTCTGTCTCTTTATTTTTTATTTATTGTCGGTCTTGGGGCTTAAACTCTGGGCCTAGGCGCTGTAGGGACAGCTCTTCAATTCAAGGAGAGTGCGCTACAATTTGAGCCACAGTGCCACTTCCAGTTTTCTGGTGGTTCATGGGAGATAAGAGTCTAACAGATGTTCCTGCTCTGGGCTGGCTTTGAACGGAGAGCCTCAGATCTCAGCCTCCTGAGTGGCTAGGACACTTTGTCTCTAAAAAAAAAACAAAACAGGGCTGGGAAGGTGGCTCAGTGGTAGAGCGCTTGCCTTGCATGCTCAAGGCCCTGGGTTCGATTCCTCAGCACCACATAAGCAAAAAGAAAAACGCCGGAAGTGGCGCTGTGGCTCAAGTGGTAGAGCACTAGCCTTGAGCTGAAGAGCTGAGGGACAGTGCCCAGGCCCAGAGTTCAGGCCCCATGATCGGACCCCAAAAAAAACAACAACAACAAAAATGGTCCAGCCAGGCCCAGTGCCTCACTCCTGTCATTCTAGTTACTCAAGAGGCTGTGATCTGAGGACCTCAGTTCAAAGCCAGCCCAGGCAGGGGAAGTTCACCAGACTCTCATCTCCAGAAGTGGAGCTGTGGCACAAGTGGTAAGAGTGCCAGAGTTGAACAACAACAACAACAAAAAGCTAAAAGTGGGGCTGGGAAGGTGGCTCAGTGGTAGAGTGTTTGCCTGGAATGCATGAGGCCCTCAGCACCACATACACAGAAAAAGCTGGAAGTGGTGCTGTGGCTCAAGTGGTAGAGTGCTCGCCTAAAGCAAAAGAAAGCTCAGGGACAGTGTCCAGGCCCCTGAGTGCAAGCCCCAGGACTGGCACAGACAGAGACAGACAGACACAGACACACACACCCTCCCTTGGAGGCCGCCCCCACAGCGCCCCTGGCGGTCGCCCCTGGAACTGCACGGGGGGTGGAAGGGAAGTGTGTGTGTGGGAACAAAGTGGGGGTGCAGGTGCCTTCTCCCATGACGTCATCCTCAGGGCCTGCCTTTCCAGACCAAAGACGTCTCAATCTATTTTTTTTTGGGGGGACGGGGGCTTGTTTGCCCCCCACTGATCCCTTCTCCCCGCAGGAAGTGGGGAGGGGAGGGAGGGAAGGCCCTGCGAGACCAGGCCCTGCGGCGCCCCCCTGGCAGCCCCGGGCTCCCGCAGGCCGGGGCCCGCGCGCCCCCTGGCGGCCTCGCGGCGCACTGCACCTGGGTGAGGCCGGGCTGGTCCCCTTCATGGGGGGGGGCTGCCCCTGGTCTGTGCGTGGGGGGGGGCAGGGGGGGTCTGGAGAGCCGGGGAGGTGCGCTGCGCCCATCAGCTTGGTCTCTGTTGGGGTTGGCACACCATGGACGGGGCGGGATGGGGTGGGGGAGGCCTCCAAGGGGCCACTTGCTCTCCTGGTCCATCTATCATCTATCCATGCGTAATCTGTCCATCACTATCTATGTAACTACGTATCTATGTGTCTGTCTGTCTGTCTGTCTGCCCATCTATCTAGGCATAATCTATCCATCACTATATCTGTCCCTCTATCCATTATCGATGGGTAATCTATGCATGACTATCTTCTATCTATCTATCCATCCATCACTATCCTCTATCCATCCATCCATCACTATATCTATCCATCCATCCGTCACTATCTATCTGTCCATCCATCCATCTATCTATCCATCCATCCATCCATCGACCACTATGTTCTATCTATCCATCCATCATCACCATCCTCTATCTATCTATCCATCCATCGCTATCTTCTATCCATACATCCATGTATCTATCCATCCATTACTATCTTCTGGGTTTTTTTTTTGTTTTTTGGTTGTGGGGCTTGAACTCTGGACCTGGGTACTGTCCCTCATCTCTTCAGCTCAAGGTGACCGCTCTACCACTTGAGCAACAGCGCTACTTCCGGTTTTCTGATGGTTTATTGGAGATAAGAGTCTCACAGACTTTCCTGCCTGAGCTGGTTTGGAACTGCAATCCTCAGATTTCTGCTTCCTGAGTAGCTAGGATGACAGGCGTGAGCCACCGGCACCTGGCTCACCCATTACTGTCTTCTATCTATCAATCCATCCACCTATCCATCCAGCACTATTATCTCTCTATCTCTCTATCTAGTCTGTCAGTCATCTTTTTCATCTACTAGCTAACCTTCCGTCATCTATTTATCTATGCCTACTCTATCCATCCACTGTCTAGCTATCTTTTCATCCATTATCCACCCATCAACCCCTGCACCATCTATTTATCCATCCATCTCTCTATCCCTCATCTTTCTGTCCATCTCTCCTTGATTGCTTCGTACGCCTCATCCATCATCTCTTCATCCATCCATCCACTCATTCATCATCTGTTTTATCTACTTATGTATTATCTCTCCATCCATCAATTATCTATCTTCCATCAACTATCAATTAATCTCATATATATGTAAATTTATTATGTTATATAATCTACAATTTATTTATTTTTGCCAGTCCTGGGGCTTGAACTCAGCGCCTGGGCACTGTCCCTGAGCTTCTTTTACTCTACCAACACTCTACCACTTGAGCTCAGTGCCACTTCTGGCTTTTTCTGTGTATGTGGTACTGAGGAATCGAACCCAGGACTTCATGCGTTCTAGGCAAGCACTCTACCACGAAGCCATAATACCAGTTCTCTATTATCTATCTATATCTATCCATTCTCTGTCCATCCATCCATAGTTTATCTAGCTTTCCATCATTTATTAATGATATATTTACATCAATCTATATTTATCATATCTATCAATCTATCTATCCTTAATCCATTTATTATTTATCTTGCCATTTATCATCTATTCATCCATCCACCCATCCATCATCTATCTGTACAGCCATCTATCTTCTATCCATCTGTCATTCATCCATCCTCTCTCCATCCATATATTCATTCATCTAACATCTGTATCCAGCTATGAACCCACCCACCCATCATTGCTATCTACTTTTTATCTTTCTGTTATCTAACTATATATCTATTGTTTATCAACTACATATAATCTATTTTAAACTCAGATTTAATAAAACACAGGAGTGTATGTAAGACATCTGAATTTTTGTTGTTGTTGGTCTTGGGGTTTGAACTCTGGGCCTGGGCGCTGTCCCTCGGCTCTTCAGCTCAAGGCTAGTGATCTACCACTAGAGCCACAGTGCCACTTCCGGCTTTTTCTGCTTATGTGGTGTTGAGGAATCGAACCCAGGGCCTCAATCATGCGAGGCAAGTGCTCTACCACTGAGCCACCCTCCCAGCCCACATGTAAATATTTTTTTTTAAATGGTGGCAAGTTTTTTCTCAGAATTCCCATCCAAAGGGGCTGGGAAGGTGGCTCAGTGGTAGAGCGCTTGCCTTGCATGCATGAGGCCCTGGGTTCGATTCTTCAGCACCACATAAGCAAAAAGAAAAAAGCCAGAAGTGGTGCTGTGGCTCAAGTGGTAGAGCGTTAGCCTTGAGCTGAAGAGCTGAGGGACAGCGCCCAGGCCCAGAGTTCAGGCCCCACAACCGGATCCAAAAAATAAAAAAAAAAAAGAATTCCCATCAGAAGTTCTCTCCTTCCCTGGTTGCTGAGAGTGTGGACTTGTTGGTTCTCCTCCCCCGATCCTGGCTGAGCCATTTTCTATGGGAAAGTTCACCCTCCTGCTCCGTCCATGTGTCCTCTGTCTCCCTCCACGACTAGAGCTAGGACAGAGATAACCCTGGGTTTTTTTTTTTTGGGGGGGAGGGGCTTTGCGGCTGAAGCAGGGGATATTTATTCCCCAAGGCTTTTATTTCCCCTTGGTGTAGCTTCATTAAGACAATCAAGGACAATTCCATGTCTTGTTTGTTTTGCAGGACTGAGGACCAAACCTGGGGCCTTGCAGGTCCAGGCAAGTGCTCTACCCTGGCTCTTAGTTGTTGTTTTTTATTTGTTTGTTTTTCTAAACAAAGTCTTGCAATTTAGGCAGGTTAGCCTCAAACTCAAGATCCCGCCCATCTTCTTTGCCTCTTGAGTGCTGGGATTGCAGGCATGCACCACCATGCCTCAAGCTTCCTTTGTATGATGAATCAATTTTCCCAGTGACTCAGTAGGGGCTGAGATCTTGTGTTCCAGACATGTCTTTGAGCTCTAAAGAACAAGGGAGAAGGCAGCACTGAGGTAGGGGAAGTGGTGGTCGATGAGGAGGGAAGCGTGGGTTTCCACACCTGCTCCGCAACTTCCTGTTGGCTGAAGTCCTTGGTTTTGTTATTGTCTGTTGTTTTCTTTGTCAGTCCTGGGGCTTGAACTCAGGGCCTGGACACTTGTCTCTTAGTTTTTTGTTTTTGTTTTTACTCAACGCTGGTTCTCTACCACTTGAGCTACAACTCTACTTCTGGCTACTTGGTAGTTAATTAGAGATAAAAGAGTTTCATGGACTTTCCTACCCCAGGCTGGCTTCAATTCTGGATCCTCACATCTCAGCCTCTTGAGATCTAGACAAGACAGCTCTGCTGGCACCTCCAAAAAAAAAAAAAACCAGTTGTTACCAGGCATCAGTGGCTCACACCTGTCATCCCAGCTACTCAGGAGGCTGAGATCTGAGGATCCCAGTTCAAAGCCAGCCTGGGCAGCAAAAGTCCGTGAGAATCTTATCTCCAATGAACCACCAGGAAACCGGAAGTGGCGCTGTGGCTCAAGTGGTAGAGCACTGGCCTTGAGCTAAAGAGCTGAGGGACAGCGCCCAGGCCCAGAGTTCAGCCCCCACGACTGGACCCCCCCCAAAAAAAAAAGAGTTCCATGGACTTTCCTGCTCGGGCTGGGTTTGAACTGGGATCCTCAGATCTCAGCCTCCTGAGTGCCTGAGTAGTTAGTCAGGTAATGAATGGTTGCCTAGTCTAGTCATTACCTACCTAGACTATGGTAGCCTCTCTGTACAACACATTACTAGTAACTATTACTATTATTATTATTAAACATAACCCCTGAACCTCTCCTCTCCTCCCGGAGGGTGTTTGGACTCTGGGATGGATGACTTTAGTTTTTTTTTTTGTCGGTCGTGGGGCTTGAACTCTGGGCCTGGGCGCTGTCCCTCAGCTCTTCAGCTCAAGGCAAGCGCTCTACCACTTTGAGCTACAGCGCCACTTCCAGTTTTGTGGTGGTTTATTGGAGATAGGAGTCTCACGGTCTCTCCTGCCCTGGTTGGCTTTGAACCGGCATCCTCAGATCTCAGCCTCCTGAGTAGCTAGGATTACAGGTGTGAGCCACCAGCGCCCGGTCCATGACTTTAGTTTTTGTGGGAACCCCCCTTTCCCTGACCCAGGCCATGCCCCTGGGTGGAGTGAGGTGGTGTGTGTGTGTGTGTGTGTGTGTGTGTGTGAATGCAGCCTGCCTGCTCACAACCCTTCTGTCACCGACTTCGGCTCTGCTCTGCCCCCTGGTGGCCAATGGTGGCACCACCTGAAATGCGGCCACTGGGCAGCCCAAGGCCCTGGGGAATGCTGGGAGAGAAGCTGATTTCTGGCTTCTCTAAGCAGCAGAACTTGAGGTGCAGGGGATTTCTCAGCGGAGGACACCCCCTTTTTCCCCTTGCAGCCAGGCTGTCCTGAGGCCCTTCTCCCCACCCCCTTGCTCAGAGCTGCACCTGCTCAGAACTGGGAGGGCCAGGCATCAGTCAGGGCTTTCTTGTGGTTGAGCCTGTCCTGGAATTCTCTTCTCTCTCATCCTGTGGCTTTTTTATTCCTTTTTCTAGGACTTGAACTCAGGGCCTGGGCAATTCTCCTTTGGCTTTTTTTTTTTTTGGCTCAAAGCTCTATCACTTGAACCACACGTCCACTTTTGACCTTTTGCTGGTTCATTGGAGACAGGTGTTTCACAGACTTTCCTACCCTGGCTGGCTTTGAACCACAATTCTCAGATCTCAGACTCCTGAGTAGCTAGGATGACAGGTGTGAGCCACTGGTCTAACATGGATTTTCTTTTTTTTTTTTTTAATTTTCTGAGCCAGGCGCCAGTGGCTCACACCTGTCATCCTAGCTACTCAGGAGGCTGAGATCTGAGGATCGCGGTTCAAAGCCAGCCTGGGCAGGAAAGTCTGTGAGATTCTTACCTCCAACGAACAACCAGAAAAACTAGAAGTGGTGCTGTGGCTCAAGTGGTAGAGCGCTTGCCTTGAGCTAAAGAGCTGAGGGACAGTGCCCAGGCCCTGAGTTCAAGCCCCATGACTGACAAACAAACAAATAATAAATTAAAAAATATATTCTGTACGTTGATAGGCTAGACTATGTGTGCAGTTGATGCCAAACTAGTTTAAAAAACAACAAAACAACAATAACAACACACCTACAACATTACCAGGCACTGGTGGCTCACATCTGTCATCCTAGCTACTCAGGAGGCTGAGATCTGAGGATCTGGTTTGAAACCAGCCTGGGTAGGAAAGTCCATGAGACTCTTATCTTCAATGAACCACCAGAAAACCGTAAGTGGAGCTGTGGCTCAAAGTAGTGGAGTGCTAACCTTGAGCAAAAAGAGCTCAGGGACAATGCCCACCATAAGTTCAAGCCCCAGGACTGGCACACACAAACACACACACACACACAAACACACACACACACACACACACACACAGAGTCACAATAAAGCCAGGTTGACAGGGTTTGGTTTAGGTTTCAGACAAAACTGAAATACCCTGCAATATCTTCTTCCTCTCCCATCACCTTTGGTAGGCTTTGGTCCTATATTTCCAGAGACCTGTGAACTTCCTTTCACCAAGCAGATATAGGCCTCCAGTGCCCTTGGAGGGGATGCTGTCTGAATGGCAGGCACCATGACAGCCCTGTTGTGGAGCTGAGGTCCATGCACTGAGGGCTTAGGTGAGCTCCAGGCACCCAGTTCTTCTTCCAGCTGTGGGGATATCTGTACCAGGGTAGGGCGGGGCAGGTCCCTGGAGTGTCAGGGCACAAAGGAGGGTCAGCTGCGTCCCGTTAGCAGGGACAGACTCTTGCACGGAGCTGGCGTTATAAT
Source organism: Dipodomys ordii (assembly GCF_000151885.1). Taxonomy (NCBI): domain Eukaryota; kingdom Metazoa; phylum Chordata; class Mammalia; order Rodentia; family Heteromyidae; genus Dipodomys; species Dipodomys ordii. The sequence continues at coordinate 1,540,997 of NW_012267409.1, forward strand.
GGAGACCATGCTGGCCCTAATGGAAAGCAGCCGTTGGGCCCTGGCTGAGCCCCCTTCCCACGGGGCCTTGAGCGGCCGAGATAAAACGGAAGAGCCAAGAGAGGCGCTTTGATTCCAATACGAAACAAATTATTCCTCCCGGAATGGAACAAACTCAGTCAGAGCGGAATCTCACGGCCGTCATTCTTGCCCGCAGAAACTACCCGCCCGAGGACCCCGGGGACTGCTGGCCTTCTACGCTTGGAGGGGCCTCTGCCTTGGGGTGCTAGCCATGGTCACCCCCAAATCTCACTCCCCCAAGCCAGTGTGATTTCCCAAGAAGGATGGGGTATGGTGGAACCTGAGATTGCACTTTGTAGATGGCATCGGTGGCTCACGCCTGTCATCCTAGCTACTCAGGAGGCTGAGATCTGAGGATCAAGGTTCAAAGCCAGCCCGGGCAGGAAACTTGGAGGGTCTCTTATCTCCAGTGAACTACCAAAAAACCAGAAGTGGAGCTGTGGCTCCATTCCACATTGTAGAGCACCAGCCTTGAACACAAAAGCTCAGGGACAGCATCCAGGCCCAGAGTTTAAGCTCTAAGATTGGCGTGTGCGTGCGCGCACACACACACACACACACACACACACACACACAATGTGCATTTTGCAGGTGAACACTGCTGATGACTGGTCCAGGGACAGTCTTTAAAAAGTCACCTGACATCCAGGCACTGGTAGTTCATTCCTGTCATCCTAGCTACTCAGGAGGCTGAGATCTGAGGATCGTGGTTCAAAGCCAGCCTGGGGCAGGAAAGTCCGTGAGACTCTTTGTCGCCAATGAACCACTAGAAAACCAGAAGTGGCGCTGTGGCTCAAGTGATAGAGCACTCACCTTGAGCTGAAGAGCTGAGGGACAGCGTTCAGGCCGTGAGTTCAAGACCCATGACTGATAATAGCAATAAAAAAGTCATCTGACATACAACACAGGGCTAACAAGGCCTCTGGCCTCCCATCCTGGCCCTGGTGTTCAGATGGCCGAGAACTTGGAGAGGAAGGTGTCTGTGGGGCCCCCGCTAGCTAGTAAGATGCATCCACTGATGATCTGCCTAGATTCCCTGCTTTCCTTGGAGTTTATTTATTTTGGGGGGGCGGGCTAGGGGGATGTACCCTGAGTCTTACACATGGTACACAAGGATTCTACCAGTGGAGCTACACCTGTCCACCTCTTTCCCCTCTCCAGCTAGTTTCTGAAAGCTGTTGTTTTATTGTTGGTTTTGTGTGTGTGTGTGTGTGTGTGTGTGAGAGAGAGTCGTGGGGCTTGAATTCAGGGCCTGGGCACTGTCCCTGAGCTTCTTTTGCTCAAGGCTAGCACTCTACCCCTTGGGCCACAGTGCCACTTCCGGCTTTTTCTGCTTATGGGGTACTGAGGAATCGAACCGAGGGCCTCATGCATGCGAGGCAAGCACTCTACCACTGAGGCACCTTCCCAGCCCCTTAGTTTTGTTTTTTTGTGTGACAGTCTTTCTATGTAGCCCAGGCTGGCCTTGAACTCAAGACCTTCCTGCCTCTGTTTCCCAAGTGCTGAGATTATATAGCTGGTGTTTCTATTATCTATAAATTCTAGAAGAAGGATTCCTTCCCTCCCCCCACTCTGTTTTGTTTTTGTTTTTTTTTTTATAATACTGGGATTTAAATCACACTTGTTAGACAGGTACTCTACCATTTGAACAAGACCTCTAGCTTTTTTTTTTAGCTTTAGCTATTTTATTATTATTTTTTTAGCTATTATTTTAATGAGTTAAGAGTCTCATGGTCTTTCCTGCCTGGGGCTGGTTTTGAACCCAGATCCTCCAATCTCAGCCTCTCTTAAATGGCTAGGATTCTAGGCATGAGCCACTGGAGTCTGGCAAGAGAAATGGAGTTTGAAATCCTTTCGTTTTTGCCTGAGAGATGAACAAAAGCTTTGTCTGTGAACGTACCCATCAAAGCCTAGCGAAATTCAGGCTTGTTGGAGGGCCTCAACCGTGGATGGCAAAGGAAACTTTCCCATTTGGCAGCTTTGGCTGCCTTCTGAGCTTGCGTGTGTATGTATGTGTGTGTGTGCGCACACACACACACACATGCACGTGCGTGTCTAAAGCAGCAAATGTAACTTTTATTTTAGGAACAAAAAATATCATCTCTTGACCCAACAATAGCCGGATTCCTCCTGAACGCAGGCCTTGCAGATTTTCCTGTTTTAACTGTTGTGGTTTAAACAGCCTGAGCCCAGGAGAGGGGGGGCAGTGGTGGTGGTAGTGGTGCTGATTGTCTCTACCTTTGGAGGCCTAGAGCAGAGCCCTGATAACCTGGACCAGGCTCGATGCCAGGAGGCTTGTGTGGGAATGATTAAGGTCAGGAGTTGAGGTAGAGGGTCACTTCAGCAGCCCCCGCCCCCTCCCAGACCAGCCACCGCCAGCCACTGTGTAGAGGTAGACAGACCTCCATGGCTGGTGCATGGAAGCTTTCTTTGTTCAGACGCTGGGTGGAGTGTGAACTTGAATACGTACCAAAACATTTAAAAAAAACAACAAAAGAGCTTGATGTGGAAGGCCTGATCTCAGCTGCACAATTCAGGTCAGAGAAGAGGAACCAACTCCTTCCGGGTCACGGCGAAGGCACTGTCAATCTCTTCCACATCGCTAGGAGGGCTGGCGCACAGCAAACCCAGGACAGGGGCTGCATTTGGCTTGCCAAGGTACTGACATGGCAGATCTTCAGGTATAATGTTGATTGGTCCTAGGCTGTGTGTGTGTGTGTGTGTGTGTGTGTGTGTGTGTGTGTGTGCGTGCGTGCGTGCGTGGTCCTAGGGCTTGACCTCAGGGCCTAGGCATTGTCCCTTAGCTTATTTATTTTGCTCAAGACTGGTGCTCTACCACTTGAACCACAGTGCCACTTCCAGCTGTTTTTTTTTTTGGGGGGGGGTGGTGGTGGTTCATTGAACAGAAAAGTCTCGCAGACTTTTCTGCCCAGGCTGGCTTGGAACCCCAATCCTGATCCTCAGATCTCAGCCTCCTGGGCTGTGAAGGACTACAGGCGTCAGCCAAGAAGCCCTGCCGTCAGGTAGGGTTTACAGATGACTCTGGTCTGGCTCTTGGTCACAAACCTGGACCCCAATCAACACTGAGGTAGCTGAGAGCAAAGGGGTCTGAACACAGAGTGGAGACTCCCCCTCCCCTCCATCTTCCCTCAGCCAGTGGCAGCCTTCTGTGGGAGCAGGTGTGATTGTCCAGGGATCCCCAAGATTGGGGCAAGGAGAGGTGGTGATGCTGAACACTGCCACCTGGGGCAGCCCCCCACCCCCACACTCTACACAGTCATACATGTTATTCTGCAATAGATCACAAAGGTACAGAAACATTTCTAAGGATATTCCTGCCTGGTGTTGGTGGCTCACACCTGTCATCCTAGCTACTCAGGAGGCTGAGATCTGAGGACTATAGTTTGTAGCCAGCCAGGTCAGAAAAGGTCTGTGGGGGCTAGGAATGTGGCTCAGTGGTAGAGCGCTCGCCTAGCATGCATGAAGCCCTAGGTTTGATTCCTCAGTACCACATAACACAGGAAAAGCCGGAAGTGGCACTGTGGCTCAAGCAGTAGAATGCTAGCCTTGAGCAAAAGAAAATCAGAGACAGTGCCCAGGCCCTGAGATCAAGCCCCAGGACTGGCAAAAAAAAAAAGTCTGCGAGACTCTTGTCTCCAATGGTCCTTCTTTCTGATGGAAGCCTAGAATTCCATTGTGAATATATACCATCTCCCCTTGATCCATTCATCTACTGAGGGGCATCTGGGTTGGTTCCATATCTTACCTATGGTAAATAATGCTGCAGTGAACATAGTTGTGCTGGTGGCTTTAGTGTGGCCTTGTTTGGCTAAATGCGCGGGAATGGAAAGCTCTCTATGTTTAGTCTTTTGAGGAACCTCCAGACTACTTTGCAGATTGGTTGAACCAGTTTACATTCCCACCACCAACGGAGTGTAGTAGCATTCCCTTTTGGCCACATCTCTTCTTATCTCCAATTAACCACACATGGTGTTGTGGCTCAGGGAGTAGAGCACCAGCTTTGAGGGGAAAAAAGCAAGGAGACAGTGACCAGGCCCTGAGTTCAAGCCCTAGTGCTCTCTCTCTGTCTGTCTGTCTGTCTCCAGGTGATTGTCCTGGAAGGTACAAGTAGGAGGGTAGATACCCCTAACTAGGGGTTCCAGCTCAGTACTGGGGAGTTAGTGCTGGAAGCTCTGGAGTCTCTCAGGGGCATTAGAGCTCAGAACCTCGGTTCTGGTCTGGCAGGACTTAGGGTCCTTGGGTTCCTGGCTTTGACTAACTGGCTTTCAGACCTGTCCCCCCTCACAGGCTTTGGGGGGGTCCCCCTTAGCCATGGGTCACAGCCCTACAGTCACGGAAGAGCTGACCGGTACTCTGGCTAGATCTGAAGTGCCCAGCCCCCGAGAATGAATTTGCAAATGAACCCTGTTTGAGTCACAATGGGCCTCCTGGGCAGCTGGGGTGGAGAAGAGGGGGGTGGGGTACGCTCCATCCTAGGGGACTCCTTTTAGAGCTCAGTCCCAGGGCAGATTCGTCAACTGACAACTGCCTGGAAAGGGCTGGAGGCTGAGATCGGAGGATCAAAAGCAGCCTGAAGTCCATCAGACTCTTATCTCCCACGAGTGAACAACCACAGCAACAAAGCTGGAAGTGGTACTGTGGTTCGAGTGGGAAAGCAAAAAGAAGCTCAGGGATGCAAGCCCCAGGGCCCAGCGCAAACACACACACACACACCCAGTGTAAGGCCTGTGTCCTTGTAAGGTACGATTTGTAAATGTCATTCACATGTCAGTGTGCACACCAGCCAGCCATGGTACACACATGACAAAGGCACTCATGCATGTCCACGCACGCATACACACACACACACACACACACACACACACACACACACACCCCTGCAGTCCTGTGCATACCCAACCCAGATTCCACACGTGCATTGTAGACCGAGTTCTACCCAGCCTTTGGCTGGCGCTGGGTCAGCGGCTACAGGGGAAGTGGATTCGAGGGTGTAGCTCTGGGGGTGCGGAAAAGGCCGGATCCGGGTCTTTAGGTCAGCGCCTGGATCCTTTATCTTTCATCTGCGGGTGGGGGGTGGCAGTGGGCACCTCCAGTTTCGGGAGGGGGGGGCAAGCGACCCCAGTGCTGGTTGCCTGGGGAGGGGGAGCAGCCAATAGGAAATGGAGAGGGTGAGAAGCCACGCGGGCCTCGGGGGGTTTATACACCACATAGGCCTGGAGGGGCAGGGTGCCTATGTAATTCTGGGGTGCTTTGGGGGGACTACAGCTCTGGCTAGGAAGATATATACTGGAAGGTCTAGGAAACCCGAGAGGTGTTTCCCTCCCCAGATCTCCTTTTCCTTGGAAGGGATTCTTGTCTGCCTGCATTCACTTTACCCAGGTGCAACTGGGGGACAATTTTTTTTTGGGGGGGGCTGTCCCAGGCCCACTCTCTACAAAAGGTTTTTAAATCCCATGTCTGAGCCGGGATCACTGGCTCTCCCGCCTGTCATCCTAGCTACTCAGGAGGCTGAGATCTGAGGATTATAGTTTGAAGCCAGTCTGGGGGTGGGGGCGTTGGGGGCAGGTGGGAGAGGGGGACGAAGGGAAATCTAGGAGACTCTGATCTCCAATGAATCGCCCAAAGCTGGTAGGGGAGGTATGGTTCAAGTGGTAGAACCACCCACCCCGACTTAAGGAAAAAGAAGAAAAACTTTGGGCTTTACAAACTCTCCTCTGCCTTTTCTGCAGATTTTCTGCAGGTACCCGCAAGGGTGGCGCGTGTTTGAGGAGGCCTGGCCCGGAATGATCCGATCCACAAGGCACAGAAGCATCCACTGGGACAGAGTTCAAATCCCACCCATTCAGCCCAGCGGGTTAGCAACACGACAGTGTCAGAAAAAAATAAAATAAGAAGTTTAGCCTGACTCGGTTTGTGAGGACAGTGTGTGTGTGTGTGTGTGGGGAGTCTCTACTCCTCACCCTCTCTGGAGTTTTTCAATAGAAAAACAAAACACCCCACCACCGACAACAACCAAAAGAATTGAGTGGCAGAACTCAGGGAGGGGTGGTGTGTGAGGGGAAAATGGAAATTCCTCAACTCAAGGCCGGAGCGCTACAGATCTCCCCGATCCTGCCTGGTTTGGGGTGAACGCTGCCTCCTTCCCCTCCCTCCCCGTTCCTTCCCTGGGTCTCCCAGGCACTGACCCCTGTGGTCAGCGGTCAGCTGTCCTGGGGGCTTCAGGAAAGAAGACAAAGACTCAGTGTCACCACGGGCAAAGGCTTGGTTTCCTGGTTCTTAGCTCGTCTTTACAGTCTTTGGTGATTGTAGGGGAGGGGGGGAATAGCTTTTTTTTTTTTTTTGGTCTAAATATGTGTCAAATTTCCTTCTCTCCCCCGCCCCTCCTCGAAACCTACCAGAAAATAAGAGCAAAGAGCAGAAATGAAAGTTTCCTGGGGGGAAATCACGATTTTTTTTTTTTGCTTTTTTTTTTTTTTCCTGCCTACCTTGGTCAACCACTTTTTTTGTTTTGTTTTGTTTTTTGGGTTTTTTTTGCTTTCTTTTCTTTTTCTTTTACACAGAGCAAGAACCCCAGGCGGGGAGGGGGAGGAGGTTTTTGTTTTATTCCATTGAATACAACTATTCATGCTAGAGGAGACTGGGCAGGCTAGCATCTGAACGTGGGGGGGGGAGGCATCAGAGCTGGTCTCCCTATGGGAATGGGGTACAGAGAGAAGCAGGGAGAATCTTGGGGTCACAGTCCAGGGAGATTAGAGACTTTGGGAGGTGCTTCCTTTCCCAGGCCCTCCATACAGACCACCCGAAGTTTCTTCCCCTCGCCCCTGATTTGTTGCTGCTGCTGTTGTTCGGGGCTGAAATGCGGGGTTCAGCAGGCGTCTGGGAATCCGAGTGAGAATCTGCACCCGCATTGACACCCCACAGGCCTGTGACAGGTCTAGTACACCCTGGGTCATCTTCCTGCCCTGCCCTGCCCTCCTCTGCCCGCCACACCCAAGGCCGGGGCCTCTGTAGGCTGAAGCTCGGCTCAACCCGCTTCCTGCGTTTGCCCCTCAGGTTTCCCGATTCTCCACAAAGGCGAGGAGGGGGGAGCGCGGTGCCTGCCCCCAGCTGACCTCCCTGGCCACCTCCCCTTGGGTGGCTACCTTCTGCTCTTTTGAAAAAAAAAAAGATAAAATAAAAGGAAAGGAAAGACAAATGTAAACACGATCGCATCCTGGAGGGTGGCCACGGAAGACCTCTGGGTCTCTTGCCCTTGGGGGGGTGTGCAGCCAGACCTTTCTCTCCAAAGAAAGCCAGCAAGGCCTGCATGGTGAAGTACAGGGCAGCTCATGGGGTTCACTTCGGTGCCCCTGGGAGTAAAGATGTTTATTGGGAAGGGCAATAGGATACTCCTCCTTCTGCCGACAACTGTGTAGGATGAACGCAGTCTCCCCTGTGCCTGGATCCTGGTAAGGTTGTCTGGGATCTTGGGGTGCTCAGAGGAGGCTTGGGTAAGGGAAGCTGTTTGGACTCTTCCGAAGTTATTACTAAAGGCTTCCCTCCCCTTCCCTTCCTTTCCCTTCCCTTTCTGTCCCTTTTCTCTCCCTCCCTCTCTCCCTCCCTCCTGTCTTTGCTTAATGGGACAACATCATCAAGCATCTACTTTCAATGAGAATATTCAAATATTTTTGACACCTCTGAGATATATGCTATCATCTGTACTTTATTGATGAGAAAAGGGAAATCTGAAACGTGGATGTTCTGCTTAGGGTTACAGACCGAGCCCCTGTATCTTTCTCACCCGGCTCTGGCCTGCTCCTTGGGGTGACAGGGCCCCAAAATCAAGTCCATCATCAAATCAGAGCCGCGTTGTCACCGGTGGTTCACGCCTGTAATCCAAGCTCCTTCTACTCCGGAGGTTGAGATCTGAGGATTGTGGTCCAAGTACAGCCCAGGCAGGAAAACCTCTGTGACTCTTATTCCCAATTAATCAGAAAAATTAAGATAAAAAACCAGAAGTGGAGCTGTGGCTCAAGTGGTAAAACACCAGTCTTGAGCCAAAGGAGCTCAGGGACAGTGGGAAGTCTGAGTTTAGACCTCAGTTCCTGGCACCACACCACACCACAAAACAAAACACCAAGAAAAAAAATTGTTTTAAAAAGACTTGGGTTTGAGAACACACACATTTCTGGTTATCCCCAAGGCAGAGCTGAGAGCGTCTATGTCCTAGACCAGAATCTCCGGGACCTCCATCACGGAGGACTGAGGCCTGGGCTTCTGGTCTCAATTCTCCTTGTTGCCCCCAAAGGCACCTGGGGCCCCACAAAGTGAGGGGCAAAGACAACAGGGCAGGTCCCTGGGCCACTCCCACGGTAGACAAGCGAAGTCGAGACCTTGCAGGGGCTCTTGGGCTTGGAAAATTAAAAAAAAAAATCTAGCCTAGGATCCATTCCTGGAGACCAGGGATTTGCATGCTCCAGGGGGGTCTCCAGAGCTCAGTCTTAGAAAGTTTCCCGGTCCACGGTCTCTTGCCCCCCAATTTCCACCCACCACCAGGGGGCTCCACATACCCTATCTTTCTGTCTTGGGTAAAAGGTTGGGTGCACCTAACCTCTGGTGAAAGATTTTTCTTTTTTAATTTCTTGCCAGTCAAACCTGGGGTGAGGAGCCCAGGTTACTCTTCGTGAGTGTGTGGGAGCTCTGGACAGTTTTGGGGAGCCATCCTACAGCTCCCTAAGTTCCATTCCTTTCTTTTCTTAGTCTAGTCCCATCTGAGAACCATGTATCTCTCTCCCAACCCACTTATGTTGGGCCATTTTAGGGGATGTGGGAGTAAAGAACTTGTATTTACGCGCGAAGGGAGGCCGGGCGCTGGTGGCTCGCGCCTGTCATCCTAGCTACTCAGGAGGCTGAGATCTGAGGATCAAGGGTTCCAAGCCAGCCTGGGCAGGAAAGTCCTGAGATTCTTATCTCCAATGAAAGATCAAAAAGCTGGAGGTGGAGGAATTGTGGTTACAAGGGGTAGAGCGCTAGCTTTGAGCAAAAAAAACCAAACAACAACAACCCCCCCCCAAAAAACCCTCAGGAACAGTGCCCAGGATTGGCACACACACCACCAAAAAATCCCCCCACAAGGGGCTCAATGCACCAGTGGTTACGGAGAAGATATTTGTACACACATGCACGCACGCATACACACATACATCTTTCAACTCTTGTATAGCCACTCATTACCCAGGACTTCAGAAATCAGCATTTGTACCGAATTCTATTCACCATGTATTTACGTATACAATCACTCACACACACACACACACACACACACACACACACACACACACACGGCCTGCTGGCCATCCAAAGGTGGACTGTATCTGTTAAAGTATGAACACTAGCAGGTCAGGAACTCTCTTTAACTAACTTTTGTTCTCACGGAGGAAAATGTCTAACTCAGCTTCTTCGATTGAAGCGCATCGAGGGAGAGGAAAGACGGGCAGGCGGGAGACGTGAAGAAAGTCTGCTCTCGCTTCAAACCGCAGTGGAGGGGAAGAAAGGGCCAAGATTCAGAGCTTTCTGAAAGTGCTGTTAGGCTCTGCTCCCTCCTCGATCCCTTCGAACACTTCACCCCAGCGATCCCTTCAGTTCACCCCCTAACTTGGTGGGGAGCTTTCCTGCCTTGGCTCAGAGTCCGGCTTAGCCCATTTCCCCATTTGCAGGAGGAGGGCAACCACCTGCCCACCAGAGAGAGGCTTAGGCTCCGAGGCTGTCCTGACCGGCCTCTTTCATTAGGCATGACAGCTGTAGGGGTAGTACGGACAGACAGACAGACAGACAGACAGACAGACAGCCCCGGAATGGCGGCAACAGGGAGCCTCTGGCCGGTGAAGGACAAGTTGTGTTTTGAACCCGCAAGGTGGGAATATATATAGGACTGTTCGCACACCACGAGGTGGAGGTGTGACTTCACCGTGGTCTAGGAGACACCCCTACATGTCACCCATGTGGTGTTTACAATCCCCCCCCAGTAGGTGCCTTCTGTGCAGGTGAATCTCTCTCTCTCTCTCTCTCTCTCTCTCTCTCTCTCTCTCTCTCTCTCTCACACACACACACCCCTAGCCTGTCACCTGGTCAGGGCATGAATGCACGCATGCATTTGCAGTGGGGCACAGGCTATACACAACCACAGAAAGCAGGAGCCAGCCGGCCAGCTCACACCACCCAGCATGGCTCTCTCTTAACTCCCGGTGTTACCCAGACTCTGGAACAGCAGGGGGTCCCTGAAACACCCTCACAGCAGGCCACACCAGCTTCTTAAACTGTCAGCCCCAACAGAACCTCGGTTCCTAGTCTGGTAATCCAAGCCTTCTACCCAGAAGGCTTCAGTCCCCGTTTCAGCCAGGCAATCAAACACTACCTGTAAGTCTCTACGGTGGCCAGAACGAAGACAGAGTCCTGGGGCAGCGAATCAACCTGATACTCCCACAGCCTGAACCTCGGTGGGCTAATCTGACAGTTTAAATCCTTGTGGGTTACCCCTGTTTCCAGCTCAGGTTAACCACCTTTGCTACAGAGACCAGGCCGAGGAGGAGGAGGAGGAGGAGGAGGAGGAGGAGGAGGAAGGTGGTAGAACAGAGGATCTGATTGCTGTTATGTTCCAGGGACAACGTGATAGACCATACCTGTCATCCTATCCAAAAATTAAAAAAAAAAAACATGAAGGCAGGCATTCATCTGTACCCCCCACCCCCGGCGGCAGAGGGAAATTTAGGCTACAAATGAGTCAAATACTTTATGTGCAGACAGTGAAGCCTGGTTCTTAATTTGTTATTTGAAGATCGATCGCAGTCCCGGAAGAGAAAGACCCAGGATTTGATTTCTGGAGTCCCATAGTCTCATGCGGTTCTCCTCTGAAACCCTCAACATGGATGACTTCTGACGATTAAAAAAGAAGAACAAGAATCAAGCAATGGGTCATTCCTCCAAGAAACTAGGAGCTTGCACCGAGAATAATGCCCTCAAAGCTGTGATACTAGGGTGAAACGAAACGAAACAAAACCCTTAAAAGTATGTAAGCAATAATAATAATAATAATAATAATAATAATAATAATACAGCCCTTATGCCTAGGAGGAGGCAGACTCTAAATGGGTGCGGGGAGGGGGGTGGCAGGGAGGAATAGACACCCTTAGCTATCCAACGACAGCAGACAAAAAGGCTGCTGAGGTCAAACAGCTTCCACACCACGAGCATTAACACCGAAAACAGTCTAAGAAAACAAAGCACCAACTGCAAAAGCCAGCCACCTTTAAGAGTCTCTCATTCCTGCAGAGGGTGAGGAGGGGAGGGAGAAAGAGACCGAGAGAGAGAGAGAGAGAGAGAGAGAGAGAGAGAGAGAGAGAGAGAGAGAGAAGAACGTTTTTGCTTTTATGTAGCTGCTGAAGTAGGGCGCAAGGGAAATAATGCTAAGTCCCCGTGTCAAAAGAAAAACCATCGAAAATTTATTCAGGAATCGACAAGGCATACACGCGCGCGTGCACTCACGCACAAGTTAAGACAAAAGTGCTGTCTAGAAAATTTGGTCCCTTAAAACAAAACACACATACAGGACAACAACCAGGTCAAAGGCTTTTCAGGACCGTGAGCTCCCTGCCACACACACACACACACAAACACAGAAAAGCTTGTCTGGGCTGGACAGGGAGACACGAAGTTTCACATTTCTTCTTCCCTGGGTGCAGGGGAGGGAAAAGAAGACCTTGGGAAAAGAAAAGAAAAAGAAAATCGAGGAGGATTTTTCCTGCCCTGTTTTGTTTTTTGTTTTTGGTGAGCCGGCCAGGCATGGGGGCTGGCATCGGAGGAGATGGAGGAAGGAAAATCTTCCTTTTACTTCTAATGTTATTTTATTTTATTTTTCAGAGAAGGAGAGAATCAACTTCCCCTGGGTTCGATCGACAGACAAACAACCCCCCCCCAAAACCAAAAAACCAACCCAAGAAAACCACACCAGACCTCCTTCTGCACAGCTCTCCTGGTCTCACCTCCCCAACACAGCTCTCTCGGAAGGCCTGATTTTTGGGGGGAGCCTGGTGGGAGGTGGTGGTGGTGGGAGAAATTCTACTGCATTTTCTATCTCAGAAGAGAAACTGAGGAACGAACACGATGCGAAAAGAAAAGAAAAAAAAAAAGCTTCTTTCTCCATGGAACGAACACCACAATCACCGCCAGGCCAAGCCAAAGGTGTGGGGGGTACCCCAAAACCAAAAACCTTACCAGTTTCTTTCTTTTTCCTTTTTCTTCCCCCTCCCCGGTGAATATTTTTTTTCCTCCTTAGAAATAGATATACATTTTTAGTAGTATCTTTTAAAAAGTCTCACCGATTTCTCTCTTTCTCCTTTTTTCCCCTTTAGCAAGACTCCAGTCGCCAGAGTCTGGAGATGTCCACAGCGCAGAGAACTCCAAGGCCCCCTTTTTGTTTTTTTGGGGGGAAGAGAGGGGGAGCAATGGGCTTTCGAGGTCCGGGATGATGGGGTGCTGGTGATGATGGTGATGATGATGATGATGGTGGCGGGGTCTGCGGCGGGGAGAGTGGGGGGTGTGTTCCCCGGGTTGGACACCTTTCCATCACCAGGGGCGACTTCTGAACCCCCACACCCCGAGGCCGTCGGGCCCGCGCGCACCCCCTCCCCGGAGTGGGGTGGGGTGGAGTGGGGGGGGGGAGACCGGGTTCGGGCAGAGCGCGGGAAACCGAGAGTCCAGCCGGAGTGCGCGTGCGTGCGTGCGTGCGTGCGCGGCGTCTCCACGGCCCGGCTCGTCCGTGCTCCTCTCTCTTCTCTTTTCTCCTGGGTGACTGTGTTTTGAGGGGAGGTGTGAGTGTGTGTGTGGTGGGGTTGGGGACTCGGATCGTGCATCCGGGTCCCGCCGGCGGTAGACGACCGACGAAGACGACGAGGCCTAGGTAGACGGGACGCGCGCGCGCGCGTGTGCGCCGGTGGGGCGCGGGGCTTGGCGACCTGGGCCGGTGGAGCAGCGCGCGGGGCACCGGAGATCGGGGTGGTGGTGGTGG
>NW_012267409.1:1555033-1555476 GCF_000151885.1 Dipodomys ordii
CGGCCCGAAGAAGGCCTTGGGCGGCGGGAAGTGCGCGGTGGGCGGCGGGCGGAAGGGCCGCTTCATGCGGCGGCGGCGGCGGTAGTTGCCCTTCTCGAACATGTCCTCGCAGGCCGGGTCGAGGGTCCAGTAGTTGCCCTTGCGCTCGCCGCCGCCCTCGCGCGGCACCTTGATGAAGCACTCGTTGAGGCTGAGGTTGTGGCGGATGCTGTTCTGCCAGCCCTTCTTGTTCTTCTCGTAGAACGGGAACTTGCCGATGATGTACTGGTAGATGCCCGACAGCGTCAGCCGCTTCTCCGCGCTCTCGCGGATCGCCATGGCGATCAGCGCCACGTACGAGTACGGGGGCTTCTGAGCCGGGTCCGGCTTCTCGGGGCCTCCGCCGCTCCCCGTCCCGCCTCGGCTCGGGCTCGACGACGCTTCCTCCGGTTCCCGGGACGACG
>NW_012267409.1:1560656-1571002 GCF_000151885.1 Dipodomys ordii
ATAGGGGACTGCTAGAAACGCAGGTGTATGTGTATGCATATGTGTGTGCGCATGCGCACGTGTGTGTGTGTGTGCGTGTGCGCGCAAGGCGTGAGGGTTGAAATTGTTGATGAGAAAAATAACACATCTGCAGACAGACAGCCACTGTTGTCCCAACAACCCCTCTCTCTTTTTCCTTTCCTTCTTTAATGCCCTTCCTTTCCTTCTTTCCCCTTCCGTTCACCATTCCCCCACACACACACCTCTTCCTTTCCATGTGCACAATTCTATCTTGGACTTGGAAGGAAAACAACAAAAACAACCACCACAGGCCCAGAAAAGACATTTGTTCCAATCGCCTTCATTCTTTGAAACCTTGGTTCCAGGGGGTGACTTCTCACCTGCCCCCCACAAACAGAACAGCAGTCTGTTCACAGAGAGCCTATCTCTCAGAGGAACTGTGCTGCGCATGGTTAGGTGTCCTTTGAAGCGATGCCCCCCCCCCATCCCCAACTCCCCAGGGACCAAGGAGAGGTCAGAATGCTTTGTGGAATATGGGGAGCTAAATGAGTGGCCACACAGGGTTAGCTCCGTGCCTGTTAATAAACACGCTTCCTCCCTCGGGGCTGCCTGAGACGCGCTCTCTCTCTCTCTCTCTCTCTCTCTCTCTCTCACACACACACACACACACACACACACACACGTCTCACCTTCCCATCTTGTCTGTAGTCCCCTGGCCATCTCCAGACACCCCATCCTTTCTGCTCAGGCCTCTGATTTGCCTTCTGAGATAGAAAGGAGGGAGGACTGAGTGGGGGGGAGGTTGAGGATGACCCCCCACCCAACCACCAGGCTTAGAGGGGAGCCAGGCACTCCAGAATTCACTCCCCCCATCCCCATTCAAAATATCTCCAGGTAATTTGCCTGTTTTTCTGGGACTTCTCCCACTGCTGGGAACATACCCCAGGGCACACAGCCCCCCCTTCAAAACCCACAGAGGGCTGCTTTTGGAGCAGGGATGCAGGTGGTTTCCTTCTTCCATACCAAAGCGGTGCCCAGCTATGGGGCTTCCGTTTGGGGCGGTTGTGGATGAATTCTGGGAGGGCTCCATCCTGGTGGTTGCTCTTCCTCCTCCTCCTCTTCCTCCTCCTCCTCCTCCTTCTCCTTCCCCTCCCTCCCCTCCCCTCTCTTCTTCCTCTTCCTCCTCCTTTTCTCAATACTATAAATTCTTTCATAAAGGGAAACGCTGTTTGTTTGTTTTACATTCACTGTTTAAAATCCAGGCATCTCAACTTACATCGTACAACGTAAGGAAGAAGTATAATGTATGAGTGATTGTCATGTGTTTAATGATGGAAATCGTGCGACCGTCTGTGAATGGGGCCTTTGGGATGCGAAGGATAAATGTGTTACTCTCAGAATTTGTAGGTAAGTCCCTTCCCCCCACCCCACCCCCCCCCGTGCATGTTTAGTCTGGGGCTTGAACTCAAGGCCTAGGCACTGTCCCTGAGCTCTGTTGCTCAAGGCTGGCGCTCTGCCACTTGAACTACACCTCTCTTTCCAGCTTTTTGGGGGGTGGTTCATTGGAGAGGAGAAGCTCATAGACTTTGTTGCCTAGGCTGGCTTCCAACCTCAGTCTTCAGATCTCAGCCTCCTGAGTAGCTAGGATGACAGGAGTGGCCTCTTCCTCCTCCTCTTCCTCCTCCCTGTCTCTCTTGCCCTTCCTGACCACCCAGGCTGGCTCTTGTCTGTCCCTTGCCCCCCCCCTGCCCCCCGCCATTTCCACAGGTGTAAGGGCATTTTCCCCTTTGTCATCATATCCCGAATTCCGTGTGTGTGTGTGTGTGTGTGTGTGTGTGTGTGTGTGTGTGTGTGTGTTTGAATTCACAGCCTGGGCCTGAACTTTACCAGTTAAGGCTGGTGCTCTACCCCTTGAGCCACAGCTCCACTTCTTGGCTTTTGGGTGGTGAATTGGAGATGAGAATCTCCAAGTAATCCCAGCTGGCTTCAAAGGGTGATCCTCAGATCTCTCAGCCTCCTGGGTAGTCAGAATTACAGGCAGGAGCCACCGTGTCCAGCCCTACAGCTCTGTGTGTATGTGGTGAGGGGGTGGTATATTGAATATCTATCCACTACTAGACATTGCTTGGTTGAGCTCCATTTCCTAACTTTAGATAAAGGGCATCCTGTTGTTACGGAAAGACGCGTGCTTGCCGTTTCTGGAAACCTGTGTTTGTGGGAAGGGTTTGGGTGAATACACAAAGTCCAGTGCCGGCCATTCTCTCCGCGTGGCACCATTGTACAAATGCGCCGAGGTTTATTTACCCATGCGCTTGCTGAGAGACATTGCACTGTTTTCTATTCTTTACCATTACTAGTAGTCCTGCTAGGCTAATGCTCAACGGGCCTCAGTTTACCAAGCAGGGGGCATGGCTGGATCTAAGGTTAACCGGCTGAGTAGAGGGTCAGCTGCTGTTTTGGGGGAAGCAGAGAGCTGAACCTCCATCTCAGGACCAGCGGGGCCGGGAGAACACATGGGCTCAGCTTTCAACAGGTCTGTCTTCAGTTCTGGCTCTGATTTGCTTGCTGTGTGACTTTGGAGCTGTTATCCAGCCTCTCTGTTCCTCAGTTCCCTCATCAGAAATATGATGGTCGTGTTTACATTGAGTGATTCCTTAGGAGACTAATGGAAAGAATTGCATGAAAAGACCCAGAGCCCAGAACAAGGAAAGAACGAAAATGCTCCAGTAATTATTATTCCAAACATTAATATTAAAATATACTAGCTAGGGCTGGGAAGGTGGCTCAGTGGTAGAGCGCTTGCCTTGCATGCCTGAGGCCCTGGGTTCAATTCCTCAGCACCACATAAGCAAAAGCTAAAAAGCCGGAAGTGGCGCTGTGGCTCAAGTGGTAGAGCGCTAGCCTTGAGCTGAAGAGCTGAGGGACAGCGCCCAGGCCCAGAGTTCAGGCCCCACTACTGGACCCCCCAATAAATAAAAAAATAAAATATACTAGCTTTAATAATACAATGTATTATTATTATTGTTATTATTATTATCCATCATAGGACTTGAACTTAGGGGCTGGGCACTGTCCCCGAACTTTTTTTGCTCAAGGCTAGCACTCTACCACTTGAGCCACAGCTCTACTTTTTTTTTGGTGGCTCATTGGAGATAAGAGTCTCACGGACTTTCCTGTTCAGTCTGGCTTTGAGCTGGGATCCTCAGATCTCAGCCTCCTGAGTAGCTAGGATGACAGATGTGAGCCCACCCGTGCCCAGCTCTATTATTATTATTATCATTATCATTTTTATTACTCTTATTTAGCCAGTCTTTGTAGCTCATGGCAAACTGGAGCTTTTTAGCCTCCTGCCGGGATTATAGACATGAACTACCATGCCTGGTTGATGTCTATTATTAATATTATTATCATGTTTATGATCATACTCTCTCTCACACACAGAGTCCCGCTATGTATCTTAGATTGGCCTTGAACTCACTGGGTAGCTCAAGCTGGCCTTGAACTTGTGTGATCTTCCTTCCTCAGCCTCTGAATGTAGGCTGCCAAGTTTATGCCACTGTGCCTGACTTCCACTAGATCACTAGGAAGGCAATCACAGAGATCCTGTCTACTGCTTACTATTTGTAAGCATTTCAGGTCGATAGCAGCACTGCCCGCTGCCCGTGTTCTGAAACCCTGAGAACTGGGAGTCAGAATAACCCAGATGATCGATTGCTACAGTGATGGAAAGCTGTGTGATTGGTTTTGGTGGTCCTGGGGCATTAGAATTTAGGACTAAACACTTTTTTTTTTGTCGGTCCTGGGGCTTGAACTCTGGGCCTGAGCGCTGTCCCTCAGCTCTTCAGCTCAAGGTGAGCGCTCTACCACTTGAGCCACAGCACCATTGCTGGCTTTCTCTGCTTAGGTGGTACTGAGGAATCGAACTCAGGGCCTCATGCATGTGAGGCAAGCACTCTACCACTGAGCCACCTTCCCAGCCCTACTTACTTCTTTTTTAGAGGTCATTATGCTGTTACTGCTCAGGCTGGCCTCTACCTCCTGGACTCCAGAGATCTTCCTGGCCTTACTGTGGAGCAGTGGTCGTGATTACAGGCATCTGACCCTACGCCCAGCCTGTTTGTTACTCATCTTTGTATTCTTAGTGCCGGGTTGTGTAGTGTGTCTGGCAGACAATGTTTATTGAACAAATGCCTGGGATTCCATATTTAGAACTTCTTTCTTCCAGAAAGAAGACAAGGTGGCCAATGCGGTTAGTCATCGACACTGTAGTCTGAATCAGTCCACGTTTGATAATAGCGCCGTGAGAGGTGGAAATGGGGGTGGGAGGAAATCCAGGACAGCCTTAGCGGCGTGTGTGTGTGTGTGTGTGTGTGTGTGTGTGTGTGTGTGTGTGTGTGTGTGTTCATGGATGGTGAAGCAGCAGTAGGAAGAGGAAAGGGATTCAGAATGGAAGAGACAGGGCAATGTGCTCTCCCCTGAGTAGCTGGGATTACAGGTGTGTTCGCTAACTCCCAGCTCTTAGGAACATAAGCAGTGTTTTACTCTGTGCTCGTTCTTCTCCCCGCCTTCCTGCCGTTCTGTCTCTGGGCGACTTTTCAGTACAGCTGTCACTTTCCTGGCTGTGTGTGCAACACAGAGCATGGAGGTTTTACCCAGGCCCCACCTCTGACCACAAAGGACCCGGCGGTTGGAGTGGGATCTAACTGCTGCGTGCATCACGAGCTGGCCATATATCTCCTTATTACATTCTGGCTTCTATTTATTTATTTACGCTGTCCACATTGGCACTCAGCAGGGTGTGCTTCCTAGATTGGCATCTGCCCTGCCCACACCCCCAGGGTATAGAGCATTTGAAGGGGCCTGACTCCCCCCCCCATTAACCCCAGAGACAGCACCGTCCCCAAGAAGAGGCCTGAGCTGGGAAGGGCTTTTGGAGACCCAGTGGGGAACTTCCTCCTGGGTTCCAGCTGTTCCTGTCCCCAGCCTGCTCCAACTCTGCCCGTCCACCCCACCACCGGAGACAAAAGGCCCGGTCTGCACACTGCCATTGTCCTGCACGGCGGTGCAGCTTCCCACTCACCTCCTGTTTATACAGGAAGCCCGGACTCGAGATGCCCCGGCGACCCTCCCTCTCCTGACATGGCTGCCTGTGACCTCCCATTCCTCTCCAGCAGCTTCAGTAAGTCAGGGACTAAGTGATCACTGGTGGAGGGGGGAGGCTGGGTGTGGGGGCTCACATCTGTAATCCCAGCCAGCTGAGAGGGGGAGGTTGGGAGGGTTGTGATTTGTTTTTTTGGTCGATCATGGGCCCTGGGCGCTGTCCCTCAGCTCTTCAGCTCAAGGCGAGCGCTCTACCACTTGAACCACAGCGCCACTTCTGGTTTTCTGGTGGTTCATTGGAGAGAAGAGTCTCACGGAGTTTCCTGCCCAGGCTGACCTTGAACTGCGATCCTCAGATCTCAGCCTTCTGAGAGGCTAGGATGACAGGTGTGAGCCACTGGCGCCCAGCTGTGTGTCTGTATTTTTAGGTGCTGGCATTTGAATGTTAGGGTCTCATGCTTGTTAGGCAGGTGCTTTACCCTTGAGCCATGCCAATTCTAGCCCACTCTCTTGAACTCTGGGCCTTGTACTCTCCCTTGGCTTTTGGCTTTTTTTTCCCCCTCAGGTTAGTGCTTTACTACTTGAGTCACAGTTCCCTTCCAGCTTTTTTTTTTTTTTGGTCAGTTAATTGGAGGTCAGGGTCTCATGGATTTGCCTGCCCCTGGCTGACTTTGTGACCCTCTCTTCTTAGGCTCCTCCTCAGTCATGAGGATTACAGGTGTGAGCCACTGGTGCCTAGCCGTGTTGATTATTTTCAAGAAAGGGTCTCAATTTATGCCCCAGGCAGCCTGGGCTTCGATCCTCCTCTCTCTGCTTCTTTGTGCACTGAGAGGATAGGTGTGCACACATGACTGTGCCCAGCCTTTGCGCTTTCCCTGTAGCTGGAAAAAGGTTCTGTGCCACCAGCCAGTCATTGGTTGAGATGGAGTCTTGTAAATTTATTTATTTGGTTGGCTGTCCTTTGAACGCTATCCTCTAATCTCTCTGCTTGGCAAGTAGCTAGAATTCAAGCTTGAGCCACTGTGCCCAGTGGCCTCTCCTCTCCTCTCCTCTCCTCTCCTCTCTTCTCTCCTCTCCCCTCCCCTCCCTTCTCTTCCCCTTTCCTTCTCCCTCCCTCCCTCCCTCCCTTCCTTCCTTCCTTGTTCTGATCCCACAGCTTGAACTCAGGGCCTAAGTGCTATCTCTGAGCTCTTTCACTCAAAGTTGCTGCTCTACCACTTGAACCACAGCTCCACTTGCAGCTTTTTGATGGTTATCTGGAGATAAGAATCTCACAGACTTTCCATCCCAGGCTGGCCTTGAACCTCAATCCTCAGATCTCAGCCCCCCTGAGTAGCTAGGATGACAGGCATGAGCCACTGTGATCAATTCTGCTCTTTCTTGTGTAAACTTGCAGGGTCTTCTCTGTTCTTAAATGTTTATTTGAATTGTTTATTTAAAATGTTCATTCCCCCACCACCACTGCTTTAACAAGTATGTGTGTAATTTCCACCTCGCTGTTTTCCAATTTACAAACTCTCCTTTCAGCTGCATCTAGTCTATGAATTTATCCATTCACTTAAGTTGTAGTTTTGATGAGTGTATTTTTTAATTTCCAGTTTTATTTGGGTCTTTGAAAAAAACATTCGTGTGTGTGTGTGTGTGTGTGTGTGTGTGTGTGTGTGTGTTTTGCTGGTCATGGGGCCTGAACTCTGGGCCTGGGTGTTGTTCCTCTGCTTTTCAGCTCAAGGCTAGCGCTCTACCACTCGAGCCACAGCACCATTCCAGCTTTTTCTGCTTATGTGGTGCTGAGGAATCGAACCCAGGGCTTCATGCATGCGAGGCAAGCACTCTCCCACTGAGCCACCTTCCTAGCCCCCTCTCCCTTTTCTTTCTTGCTTGCAATGGGTGCTCTACCACTTGAGCCATACCTTCAACCTAACAGTTCTGCTGGCTAATTGGAGAGGGAGTGCCGTGGACTTTCCTGCCTGGGCTGTCTTTGAACAAGAATCCTCCAGGCCCTGTCCTTGAGTTGCTTTTGCTCAAGGCTATCCCTCTACCACTTGAGCCACAGTGCCACTTCTGGCTTTATTTCTGTCATTTATTGAAGATAAGAGTCTCACAGACTTTCCCGCCCAGGGTTGGCTTCAAACTGAGATCCTCAGATCTCAGCCTCCTGAGTAGCTAGGCTGACAGGCGTGAGCCACCAGGGCCAGGTTTGATTTGTTCTTTTCATTAGCTATTTCTGGGAGAATTCGGTGCCGTCTGAACTGTCCCTACAGAGTAGTTTTATTATTTTTGTACCATGTATCCTACAGTTTGGGGACATTTTTTTCTTATTTGCTATTTATTTATTTATTTTTACTTTGGATTACTGTGCCCAATGGTGATATAAATCCGACTCAAGCTGGGCGCTGGTGGCTCCCGCCTATAATCCTCAGGATTATAATCTCAGCAGGCTGAGATCTGAGAATCATGGTTCAAAGCCAGCCCAGGCAGGAAAGTTTTTCTCCAGTAAACCACCAGAAAACTGGAAGTGGCACTGTGGTTCATGTGGTAGACGCTCGCCTTGAGCTGAAGCGCTGAGGGACAGCACCCAGGCCCAGAGTTCAAACCCCATGACCAACAACAACAAAAACAAAAAAAATCTGATTCAACATTGTTCCCTGGTACAAGCTATGTGTTGATTTCTTACAGGACACAGGAGATAGATAGCTTCCTAGCTATGTCTCTGGTTTTGTGTGTGTGTGTGTGTGTAGCTCTGTGTGTGTGTGTGTGTGTGTGTGTAGCTGTGAGAAAGTTCTAGCTTTCTTTAAAAAAAATTTTTTTTTTTTTACCAACAGTGAAGTTCTTTAAAAGTCATGACTTATTATTTCTTTGATTATTCATTTTTGTGCTGGTCTTGAACGCAGGGCCTGGGCTCTGTCTCTGTTTTTGTGCTCAAGGTTAGCACTCTAGCCAGCCACAGCTCCACTTCTGTCTTGTTTTAGTGATTAATTGGAGATAGAGTCTCATAGATTTTCCTGCCTGGGCTAATATCTAACTGTGGTTCTCAGATCTTGGTCTCCTGGGTGGCTAGGATTATGTGGGATGAAGCACTGGCACTCAGCTCTTGTTTTCCTTTTGGTGTTGGAGATTGTACCCATGGCTTAGTGAGTGCTAAGTGTGTGCTTGGATCTCTGAATGATGCATCGAGCCCCGGATATATATTTTATTTAATTATACACAGTTCTGAGGTGCAGTGTGACATTTCAATATTGTGTACAACGGATAATGATCCAGTTGGATCTATTATGTCAGACA
Organism: Dipodomys ordii; assembly: GCF_000151885.1. NCBI lineage: Eukaryota > Metazoa > Chordata > Mammalia > Rodentia > Heteromyidae > Dipodomys > Dipodomys ordii. Next base: position 1,569,039 of record NW_012267409.1, read on the forward strand.
TATTTATTTGTGATGGGAACTTTCAAAATCCTTTCAACTGGCTGTTTTGAAATAGTCAAATAACTATTGCTTAACTATCGATTGACTGTCACAAATGCTACAATTATTGTACTGTGCTACTAAACCTTACCTTTTTTTAAAAAATTTAGAATTTTTAGGAGTTTGTAATGGAAACCTTTTTTTTTAAAAAAAAAAAAACAACTAGTTTCAGGTCACAATGAACCTTTCCAAGCCTTTCCAGAGTGTTCTCTGATAACTTCCCAAGAATTCTGTGACTCAGAAATTTATATTATCTGCCTCTTTCTGTGCATTAAGATATTGAGGCTTAGATGGGAAGGGTGGTAAATGTCTAAAATTCTAGTACTTGGGAGACTAAAAGTTGGAGGATCTTGAGTTCAAGGCCAGACCTTGTTACAAGCAAATAGATTGAGCCATGGTGAGTTTAAGACTTGGCCCAGAACAGACAGGACAGTGCCCAGGCCCTGAGTTCAAGCCCCACGACTGACAAAAAAACAAAACAAAAGATTTGAATCTGGGTTTCTCTGACTACACTTAATTTGGCACTTTGGAAGTTAATGATCCAGTCTTCTTTTTTTTTTTGTCGGTCATGGGGCCTGAACTCTGGGCCTGGGTACTGTCCCTCAGCTCCTCACCTGAAGGCTAGCACTTTACCACTTGGGGGTCATCCCCACTTCCGGCTTTTTCTGCTTATGTGGTGCTGAGGAATTGAACCCAGAGCCTCATGCATGCAAGGCAAGCACTACCCCTGAGCCACCTTTCCAGCCCCTTCATTTTGAAACTCTCTAAACATAATATGTATGCTACCATTAAAGTTCTCTTTTTTGTCATGTATATATAAAATATATACATATTGTATATAATATATTCTATATACTATACACTACATATACTGTATATAATATATTCTATATACATTACATATAATATATACAGTGTATATTATATGCCATATTATATATAGTATACAACTCTGCCCCCTCCTGGAAGAACCGACTTTTGATGTTTAGTTTCATAGATGCGTTTTTCCTGTGCTAGACATTCATGTGAACAGGTCTATGTGCTGTTGGGTAAGGCTTCTGTCTCTCTTGGCACAATAATTTTGAGTCATAACAATGTGTTGTGTGTGGATGTCCGGAGTGAGTTCATTTTCATTGCTGGGGAGGCTTCCATTACGTGTCTATAACACAGTGTATCCTATCCAGTCCCTTGATTTTAGGACACCTGAGTTGTACTCAGCTTTTAGATGCAGATTGTGCTAAGGCAGCTGTGAATAATAGTTGAATCAGCAACATTATTTTAATCATGTCTTGGACTTCGGGTTGGTAAGGAGATTAAGAGAGCCCTCAGAGTGTAGCTAAATAAGGAGAGGAAGGCAGGGGACATATAGAATTCCCTTGAGATGAGAAGTGGGGAGGGAAAGACCAGTAACTAGAAGAGTGATCAGGGACTCTGTGTGTGTGATTTGTTTTATTTATCTATCACCAGTCCTGGGGTTTGAACTCAGGCCTGGGCACTGTCCCTGAGCTTCTTTTGCTCAAAGCTAGCGCTCTACCACTTGAGCCACAGCACCGCTTGTGGCTTTTTCTGTGTCTGTGGTGCTGAGGACTCGAACCCAGGGCCTGATGCCTGCGAGGCCAGCGCTCTACCCCTGAGCCACCTTCCCAGCTCGTGTGTTATATGGAATTGTTACAGGTCTAGGGCACCAGGCTGGAAGGCTGGGCGCGGCCCGGTGGCTGCTTTCCTTTGGGATCCTCATCTTCAAGGCCTTGCAGAGCCCGAGGACGCCCGGGCTGCCAGCCCCTCACTCACCTCTTCCGGGAAGCCCTCCGGTGACGGGACCCTGGTCTCCCCCCGGGCTCCTTCCCGGGGCGCTTCCACCGCCTCCCGCCTCCCGGGAGCGAGCGTGGGCAGCAGGTGCCCGGCCGAGGGGCACCATGGGAGCG
>NW_012267409.1:1571137-1584991 GCF_000151885.1 Dipodomys ordii
GGGAGCGAGCGTGGGCAGCAGGTGCCCGGCCGAGGGGCACCATGGGAGCGGGGAGGTGCGGAGGCGCGGGGCACCACGGGAGCAGGAGGTGCAGAGGGGGGCGCGGGGCATGATGGGAGCTGGGAGGTGTAGGGGCGAGGGGCACCATGGGAGCTGGGAGGTGTAAAAACGAGGGGCATCATGGGAGCTGGGAGGTGTAAAAACGAGGGGCATCATGGGAGCTGGGAGGTGTAAAAACGAGGGGCATCATGGGAGCGGGGAGATGCAGAGGGAGGCGCGGGGCATGATGGGAGCTGGGAGGTGTAGAGGTGAGGGGCATGATGGGAGCTGGGAGGTGTAAAGGCGAGGAGCATCATGGGAGCAGGGAGATGCAGAGGGAGGCGAGGGGCATGATGGGAGTGGGGAGGTGTAGAGGCGAGGGGCACCATGGGAGCTGGGAGGTGTAGAGGCGTGGGGCATGATGGGAGGTGTAAAGGCGAGGAGCATCATGGGAGCTGGGAGGTGTAGAGGCGAGGGGCATCTTAGGAGCTGGGAGGTGCAGAGGGAAGCCGAAGGGCATCATGGGAGCGGGGAGGTGCAGAGGGAGGCGAGGGGCATCATGGGAGCGGGGAGCTGGTGGGGCCGGTGGGGCGCAGGCAGCCGCAGGCCTGGCTGGGCGCTGGCGCTGGCGCTGGCGGGGAGGCCGGGAGGAGGCCATGGGGGTGCGGGAGGGGATAGGGTTTCCACTGCCTCCAGCTGCCCTAAGCTGCTGCTGCTGTTTTCCAGAGGGACCCAATTACCAGCCCCTACGTGGAGCCAGGGCTGTGGAGATCCTGGAGAGATAGCAGGGGACGCTCCCTGCAAGGCGGCCGGGCCTTTGAAGCTCCCCTCACCGTGCACCTGCTGGTGATCAGCTGAGATTTGGGGCCTGGTGCGGGGAAGACGTCAGTACTAATGCCCAGGGTCCCTCTGGAGGCCTCTGTGGAGCCTGAGGCTTTCAAAGGACTCTCGCAGAAGCTGCTTGCTCCCTTTGATGGGGTGTGTGTGTGTGTGTGTGTTGGTCCTGGGCCTTCTGCTGTCCTTTAGTTTTTTGTTTTCTTCAAAGCTGGAGCTCTACCACTTGAGTCACAGCTCCACTTCTGGCTTTTGCTGGTGAATTGGAGATAAAGGGTCTTATGGAATTTCCCACCCTGGCCTGGCTGGCTGCTGGCATCCAACTGCAATCCTCGGATCTCAGCCTATTGACTTGTAGGCTGAGATGATAGAATTATATAGAATTTTACATCTACATATATAATGTGATATATATTATGTAATGTAATATGTAGCATACGTAATATATAGGGTTGTAGATATGTCGGATTATTAGCCTGGGTTATCTTCTTTCTTTTGCAGGAGTGTGTGTGTGTGTGTGTGTGTGTGTGTGGCATCAGCACATGCGTGTGTGTTCCTAACAAAGCCAGTTGAGCCTTTAGTCAATTTCCACTTGGAAGATGAGTTGGGATGACAGCATATTGTAGTGGTTCCCATTTTCTGGGGTGAAACAAGCCCAGTTAGGGCAATAGAGGGTGTTTGGGGGCTCCTTCATCACCCCCAGTGGCCCATAGCTTTAGATTCCTGGTTCTGCCGAGTTCTTGAGACCTCATCTTTCTACCCCATGTGCAATGATCCAGGACAGGAATGCAGCCTCTGCCCAGCCCCTCATAAGGAGGGCTGTCTCTGGGGCCCCCTCCCCCTTCCTAGTTTAGCTAGGTCCCAGCCCCAGCTGGGGAAGTAGAAGATTAGAGGCCTAATTCCACCAAGAATCCTGTTTTTCTTAGCCTCACACTTTGCTTTTTAGGAAAGACCCCGTTCATCTAATCAGCCTGAGTCAACAACTCCATTTATTTGGACACGTGATGTTGTGACATCAGGAAAAGGGTGCTGCGAACCTCCTGCTGACCAGCCCCAGCCGCAGAAGAAGCTGAAAGTTGGCTACCCAGGTGTGAATTGCGCTCTCTCTCTCTCTCTCTCTCTCTGATTTCATAACATGAAAGTAACCCACCAAGGGCCCACATTCTCAGCTTCTTCTCTTGTTGGGGGTTATTGAGTCAAAATAAAGAAGGGATTGGGGGGGGACATGGAGGGGGGAGGGGGGAGGGGAAGGGCTGTCCGGCCAAATTGCTTTCCTTTGTACCCCATCAGAATCAGAAACCATTTCTTCAAAGGATCTTCAACGGTGAAGGACCCTTGACCACATCCATAGGTATTCAAAATGATTATAGAAAGAAAAAAAAAGCAACCAGGTATGTGATACATGCCTGTAACCCTGACATTTGGGAGGCTGAGGCAGGAGGATCGTGAGTGCAAAGCTAGCCTGAGCAAAAAGCAAGACCCTGTCTCAAAGAAAAGTGACACTTTTCATTTATCAAGTATTTTATGTACAGTGTGCTAAGATGTTAATTCTCTCTCTCTCTCATTTTTTTTTTGTTGTTGTTGGTCATGGGGCTTGAACTCTGGGCCTGGGCGCTGTCGCTCAGCTCTTCAGCTCAAGGCAAGCGCTCTACCACTTGAGCCACAGCGCCACTTCCGGTTTTCTGAGTGGTTCATTGGAGATAAGAGTCTCATGGACTTATCCTGCCTGGGCTGTCTTTGAATCCTGATCCTCAGATCTCAGCCTCCTGAATAGCTAAGATGACAGGAATGAACCTGGCGTGAGAGAGCCTGGCTCTCTCTTTTCTTCTCTTACTTTGCTGCCTTTATCTGTCTAAGTGACTGGCCGTTCCCTCTCTCTGCTCTCCCATCTATATCCCATCCCCTCCCCACTCTCACAGATCTTCCCAATCTTTCCAATGCATTTATTTTCTATTCTCTCCTCTCTCTCTCTCTCTCTCTCTATATATATATATATATATATACACACACACACATATATATACTTTCACAAAAATATAATGTATAGATACATATAACACATGCATATATGTGTGTATCTATACATATATGTGTATGTATGTATATACACATGCACATGTATTTCATCCCCAAAGTACAACCCTTAAGGAAAGATATCAGTATCCCCATTTTACACGTAAGCAAAAAGAGGTCGAGTAATCTGCCTCAGGTCCCACAGCCAAGAAGAAGGGGATGTGGCACAAAATCCAGGCCCACTTGATTGCAGAGAGAAACAAACCCCGTTCCTCTGGCATCTCCCCAGATTGAATTATACCAGTCAGTCTTCGGGGCTTCTTCCCAGCCTTTCCCTCCTGGTGTCCATGGAATAGTTGCCGTTGTAAACCCAGAGCACTGGCGGTCAGTGTGCTTATGTCCCAGACCCCAGAGCACTGGGTGGGGGCTGGGCGCTCATCCCTGTGGCTGCATTTGGCTTGGACACAGTCATAGTTCAGCATAGAGTTTTGGGGGGCACCCCTTACATACAGGGTCTTGTTATGGAATCCAGGCTGGCTTATTCGTCTATGTGAGATTCTAAACTTGATCTCACCATGGTTATAATCGGGATGAAAGCAGGCTGGGAAGAGGCAGGAATCAAGGACATTGCTGGAGAAGTTTACATTAGAGGCCCACACCTGTCATCCTAGCTACTTAAAGAGGCTGAGATCTGAGGATCTTGGTTCGAAGCCAGCTCAGGCAGAAAAGACTGACCGACGCTGATCTCCAGTTAAGCAGCCAAAAGCTGGAAGTGAAGGTGTGGTTTAAGGGCTAGAACACCAGCCTTGTGTGGGGGGGGAAACAAAGAAATGGTACCCAGGACTTTAGTTCAAGCCTTAGGACCAGCGCGCGCACGCACACACACACACACACACACACACGACATTGCTGAATGGACTGAATAAACAAATTCCAGTGCTGGGCCTAGAAGCTTCTTACAAAGGTAACAGAACCTTTTTTTTTTTCCTGTTGAACTTTCAAACCCTCTGACCCTGGGCTTTCTGCCGTGGAGTTTATCAGTGTCCGGAGGCCAGCAGTGTGGTAGGACAAAAATGGGAGGGGGAGGTCAGCGCTCCACAGGGGAGTCCCTGGGGCCTGCGGGCAGCCACTGCCACCAAGAACTTCTAAGGCCAAGAAAGGGAAGTCTCAAAACCAAACATCCCGCGAGGTCTTCGGCAAATGTGTTCCTCATCAAGCCAGACACAAACAAAGTTTATTAAAAAGCCTTCGGAAGGGGACATTCCAAATCAGCCGCAGGCCTGCACGAGGGGACGGTCCACTCTCTTGCTGACTCTCATTCCGGCCTGGCTGGGAGCTTTTCAAACACCCCGTCACCCATGTGTCCAGGAAGGAAAATAAACACGGGCTCAGGGTGACCCAGCTCTCCTGTGTGGGGTGTATGTGTGTGTGTGCCTGTTCTTTGTGACACCTTAGACTGTGGGGTTGATCAGCGTGACCCAGGAACTTAGCATAAACAGGGCCGGTCAGGTCTCTTGGTCTCTGTGCAGGGTGGGGGGTAGGGCTTGTGTACCCAATTTGTGCTTGATGCCACAGCCCACCAGGCAAAGGAGGGGCCTCTCTCCATTCCATGGTCTCAAAAATGGAGGCTAGGTATAGTGGATTGAACTGTGGGGCTAGAAGAGTCATGAGTCTTTCGCATTGTGGGAGGAGGAGAGAAGGGCTTTCTTCCATCTAACTTGTGAATTTCTTCCCAATAGATGGGAGAGGGGTTGGGGTAGGGGAGGGAAGGGGGAGTCTCAGAGCCTGATTCAGATATTTCCCAAAGCATGTTGAGGGGTTACCTGAAGATCCTTGGGCTGGGGGGGGGGAGCGCGGAGCACAGCCAGGACACAGCTTTCTACCCAACCTTCTTCTGGGATTCAAACCAAGAGTCTGAATTTTAAATTTTCTGCATATGCAAGCGAAACTCCTGAAGTCATAAAAAGGAGGAAGAAAGCGTGCTGTGGCTCATGCCTGTAATCCTAGCTGCTCAGGAGGCTGAGATGTGAGGATTGTGGTTTGAAGGCAGCTGGGGGAGTGATCTCCATCAGACTCTTATCTCCAGTTAACTATCAAGAAGCTGGAAGTGCAGCTGTGGCTCAAGTGGTAGAGCTTCTGCTTTGAGCTGGAAAAAGCTCAGGGACAGCACTCAAGTCTGGAGTTAGCAAAGAAAGACACACAAGCCAGAGCTTAATAAGTGTGGCTATTGTTACTTCTATGGATGGATATGTTCTCATCATTAGCTAGTTCAACATCTTGGGAAGACAAAAGGTTACCCAGAGATTCAAAGAGGGGAGGAAAAAGAAAGAAAGAGCCCAGGGCAGGTAACAGGAACTTCTCTGTTGGCAAAAGTTACATTGTTAGGGCTGGGAATGTGACTTAATGGTAGAGCACTTGCCTAGCATGCATGAAGCCCTGGATTCGATTCCTCAGTACCCCATAGACAGAAAAAGCTGGAATTGTCTCTGTGGCTCAAGTGGTAGAGTGCTAACCTTGAGCAAAAGAAGCTCAGGGACAGTGCCGAGGCCCTGAGTTCAAGCCTTAGGACTGGCAAAAAAAAAAAAAGTTACATCACTCACAACTTACTGACAGCTTTCTCTGGAGCTCATGCTATCTGTGAAGGAGCCAGCAACTCCTTCTCTTGATGACCCCATTCTGCAGGTTCCGGGAAGGAAACTGAGGTTCAGGAAGTTCAGTGATTACCTACATCCCAAGGCCCAGAGAAGAAGAGCGAAGATTGAGCCTCTTCGATGCCAATGTCTGGCATCTTCATTATCTTTATCTGCAGAGTCAGTTATGAAATCAATCCCTCATCATTTCTCCATTGATACAGCCAGTGAAAAAGGAAAGCTGTTTGGAAGGTGTTTGATTTTCTTTTCAGTTACAAGAGGGTCAAAATAATAATTTTCTTATCATTTCTTCTTTTTCTTTCTTCTCTTGGTCACAGCAGTTCACAGGGAAACACGTTGTCGGTCCATTCTTGATACTACTGGCTCCTGTCTTACCGTGCCAGATTGTGTTACCGCCAGACCAGGACATCCGTGGGTAGCCGGCAAGGTCAAGCCAAGGTGACACACCATGCTGTCCCTGTCATCAGAACACAACCCGGTCCTCCTCCATCACACTGATCCAATGAAAAGGAGCTGAAAGAAAGGTCGACTCTGAAGAGTGAGCTTGGGAAGAAACCCAGGCCCTGGACTCTTGATTTAAGCTCTTCTTTTAGAACTTTCTCTCCTGAGGGACTTCTCAAATAAAAAAACAAAAACAAAAAAACAAATTTTCCCAGCCTCTAGATGTCATGGTGGCAAATCTGGTGTTTTTCCTGTCCCCAAGTAGAAGCAAAGATTCTCAAGAGCAGGAATCATGCTTCTACTTCTCACTCGGACACTCAGAGGAGTTTGGATTTCTTTGGTGATGGTGGTGGTGGTGGTGGTAGGAGCTATGCAAAGATGTGGCCAGGAAGTTATTAGGAATCGAATATTGGGGTCAGAGAGACGAAATTTGTTTCCTAGATCTATCACTTCAGGGCTGAAAAGTCTGAGTATGTTTTGTAGTATTGTGTGGCTCAGTTTCCCCACCTGTAATCCTAGTTATTCAGGAAGCTGAGATCCGAGGATCGAGGTTTAAGGCCAGCCCGGGCAGGAAAGTCCAGTTAATTACCAAAAAGCTGGAAGTGGAACTCTGGCTCAAGTGGTAGAGCAGTAGCCTTGAGCAAAAAAGCTCGAGGATAGGATCTAGGTCCTAAGTTTCAGCCCTAGCGTGTGTGCACACGGGCGCACTCTCTCTCTCTCTCTCTCTCTCTCTCTCTCTCTCTCTCTCTCACACACACACACACCATTATAGTAGAGTTAGGTAGATTGAATAAAACAACACACATGAAACAGCTCAGTGCCTGGTTACAGGCAAAGCTCCACAGTTTATGGATGTAATAGAGGGCAGAGCCTGGAACCAAGGTCAAAGGAGATGTTGGCATATGCTGGAACCCACTAGGGTAAGTTCTTTGGCCTTTCAGATTCTCAACTCCTTTGGATCAAAGACAAAACAAAAGAGAGAGTCCACCTTTCCCCATTGCCATCCTAGGAAACAAGGCTCTAATTTCAAAGCCATATACTCTACAAACAAAAGGCTATCAGAAGACATCAAGTAGATTGCAGTGTCTCTAGCTGGCAGTTCCTTGTTGGCATATACATCATAGATCAGCCTTTGTTGGTCCTTATTTGCATGTGCATTGGAGGACAGTCTCTATGGCTCCTTTAAATTTGTATTCTTTGTGGTATTTATTGTTATTTTGAAGAGAAAGGGATGGTGTGGGTTGTATCAGGACTAGACATTCTGGGTAGCCACTATCACTGAACTACACCTCTGCCCTTTTCCTATTTTTATTTTGAGACAGGGTCTTGCTAAATTACTGAATCTGGCCTCCAGCTTGCTATCCTCTTTTGATTCCCAAATAGCTGGGATTATAGGAATGTGCTACCATACCTGGCTTCTTTAAGGACATTAATTATTCAGGGACACCAAAGAGTAGACTTAAGGAAACATTCTTTGGTTGAAATGCCAACCACCGTGGTATCTCAGGGCCAGGTAACACCTAGAGGAACTCAGCTTGTGGCTGTTATCCTGGGACCAGTCTACTCCTGGGTCCTACTGTGTCCCCCTATCTTTTTTTGGAACTGGTCCTGGGGCTTGAACTCAAAGCCTGAACACCGTCCCTGAGCTTTTCTATTACTCAAGGCTGGTACTCTCATAGAGTCTCATACATTTTCCTGCTCAGACTGGCTTCCACCCACAATCCTCAGATCTCCGTCTCCTGAGTACCCTAGCATTACAGGTGTGAGCTTGCTCTGGACCAGACTCTGTCTTAGGCACAGAGGATGCAACTTGGAAGCGAAGCCACAGGGTGACCTCAATGTCAGTGGACACAGCATATGTTTGGACTTCAATCAGACAACAGGGCTCAGGGAGCGTGAGCAATTTCCAGGCCCACACAGTCAGTCCCTGTCTCTGCCTTTAGCTAGGATCCATTTCGTTCACTGGAGACTCATGCTCTTTGCACGGCTCCCTCACCTCTCCCAGAGCACTGGGTGGTAGAGTTAGAATGGCAGAACTAAAAGGATGCTTGGACCACAAATGGTTCTGGGTATATGCACCGAGTTCTGTCATTTCAACGGGATGCGGCTGACAGTGATTGTCTCCACGTGTGGGGGAGGGCTTGGTGCCACGTTCACCATTACAGATGGGAGATGCTGCAAATCATTAATCACGGTCCCCAGTGGGTACACAACCAGGAAGCCGCAGCATGTGTAACGCATATGCACATTTGCCCTGGCTAGGTTCACATCTCCCATCTTATGATGAGGAAACTGAGGCTGGCAGGGCTGGTGGGGGGGTTAGGGGGATGGAAGAGAGAGAGAGAGAGTTCAAGGTCACTCAGTCTCAGAGCTGGAACTGGATTAAAACAAAACAAAACAAAAAAGCAAGATCTAGTTGAGAGTTTTCCATGGCTTCCAGTGCCGCTTGCCCAGGTATGATGATGGACGTAATGATTACAATACAAAATGAATCACGATCAGCAGCGCTGCTAGCTATTCAGGAGGCTGAGATGTTAACAATCTCAGCTTAAAGCCAACGGGGGCAGGAAAGTCCCTAAAACGATCTCCAATTAACCAGCAGAAAACAAAGCAACACACCCCAAACAAACAAAAAATAACCACAACGAGAAATAAAACAACTTAGGGCTGGCACTCAGGCTCTGAGTTCAAGCTCCAGGACTACAAGCCCATAAACCCACAGGAACAGGAGAGAAATTCTACCCTAGCCTGAGAGCTATTTGTGTTCAATAAGGGTGGATTATTATGCAAATATCTCTCAAAGAAGCAAGGTGTAACTTGGACCTACATTCTAGAGCCATCCAGCACCTCACCTGACTGACCATCTATCTTCTGTCTATGCCCTGTCCCAGGCCAAGCTTCATCTTACAAGTGAAACCAGATGTCCAGGATGGGCACAAAGATTTAGGGAAAAATTGAACCCCTGGGTCCTACCCATTGCCCCCACCCCCACCCCAACTGCTTCTGAATCAGGTTGCTCACGTACAAACTCCCAAATTCCTTTTATCTCCCCATCACCCAAGAATCTGATCCCTTATTTAGTCCTGAGAGTCGGAAACTAATGGTTTATTTATCTCTACTGTAATCCCACTTCAGGCTGGGTATGGGAATACAGCACTGGGAACAGGCCTCTAGGATTTCAGAGGGACCCCTTGATTAGGGCTTTGTGAAGACCCAGGAAGGAAAAGTAACACCAGGCCTGAGATGTTTTCACTCCCTGGGTGCATGGAAGAAGAATGCAGTTCATATGAGATCCTGTGACAGGGGCTGAGCCATGGGCAAACACCCCAATCATGGAACAGATATGATGAGTAGAGATGACGTTAGACAAGGCAAACTGGTTGCAATAATTTCCCAGGCTTCCTTGGATGTCAGCTTGGCTTTTGTTGTTGGTCATGGGGCCTGAACTCTGGGCCTGGGCGCTGTCCCTCAGCTCTTCAGCTCAAGGCTAGCACTCTACCACTTGAGCCACAGTCCCACTTCTGGCTTTTTCTGTTTATGTGATGCGAGGAACTGAACCCAGGGCCTCATGCATGCAAGAAAAACACTCTACCACTGAGCCACCTTCCCAGCCCTGAGCTTGGCCTTTGAGGAAAGCTGAAAAAGTATTGACAAAGAATCTTTGCAGTGACAAGGTGCAGGTGGCTCAGGTCTGTAATCCTGGCTACTCAGGAGGCTGAGAGCTGAGGATCCAGGTTGAAAGCCAACCCAACATATAAGTTCCAGAGACATGTATTGCCAATTAACCACTGTAAAGTTGAGAGAACAGACATAGCCCACAGGATAAAGAGGATCATCCTCTTAAGAGGGAAGAGCAGGTGGTCTTAGGTTAAATCCCCAGTACTGGCAATGTATCTGGTGAACACATAAAAAATGAATTTTACCTACCTGTAACTAGGAAAGTGGCAGATTTCAAATGAGATTATGCCCTGAGGAAAAAATTAGGGTGTAGTGTGGGTGTGTGTGTTGGGGCAGTGGAGGCTCTATTTCCGTGCTACCATCACTGAAGGCAGGCAATAAGGCCATTCCTAGGGAACTTGTATGCATGTGTCCTCCTCCTGCTAAGAGACTAATGTACTTCCTAGACGAACTTCCCCAACACAAACAAAAACACAGCCCACTTTGTTCAAGTGGGAATGCTTTATTAATAAAATATCTTCAAATAATTAACAAATGAAAAGGACATGTTTATTGGGTTAAACACTGAGTTCCTGATGGTAATGATTTATTAATAAAATTATAATGCACCATGAAACAATTAACAAATAAGTCAAATCGTATATTTATTGCACAAAAACAATCCTAAGCAGAAGTGGACGACATCGATGTGTACATCCTGATTTTAAAAGTGCACTTCAGAGCTGGGGGGAGGGGGATGGGTCCTGCTGGTCATCCTGGCCACTCAGGAAGCTGGGATCTGAGGATGGAGCTTCCAGTTGGCATTATATAGTCCATGAGCCTCTTATCTCCCAGGAACCACGGGAAAGGCAGAGGTGGAGCTGTGGCTCAAGGGGTAGAGAGCTAACCTTGAGCAAAAGAGGTCAGGGACCCCACCCAGACCTTGAGTTCAAACCCCAGGACTGGCACACACACACACACACACACACTCACACACACACACATTTTTTTCCTGGCCCATGATATTCAGCAGTAGTATAGCTAGGTTATAGGGGAGATCTATGTTTCATTCTTTTTAGGAACCTTCTGACTTCTGTCCGGAATGCGGGTACTAGTTTATATTCCACTTCTGGGCACTGACACAGAACATCACAAGTCAAGATATTGGAAGATAATAATTAGAAAAGGAATACTTGCACATCCATATTCCTTGCTGCACTTTTCACAATAGCCAAGATATGGAAACAACTCAGATGCCCTACCATACATGGTTAGATCCACAAATGTGGTATGTACAAGGAAATTTTACACAGCAGCTAGAAAAAATAATAGTTCATTTGTAGGGAAATGGATGGACGGAGAACAAGCCCTGGTATGTGAAGTAAGCCAAGTTTAGAGTAGACAATGGCACATGTTTTCTCTCATATCCCAAAACTGGTCCTAAAATACAGCAGAATATGTTACATTACACGGGACTCTGTTCATTCACACAGTGAAGAGGAGAGGAACACCAAAGGAGCTATGCCTCTGTGCCTCTGATCATATGAAATATTGTTAAAATGAATTCCAGATCATAGAAGGAAGAGTTTTATTTTATTTTTTTCACTTGTTTGTGTATCTATCTATGCAGGGAGTCACAGAAACAGAGGGACAAGGTGAACAAATGCAGCAGCGGTAGGCAATAGACACTTTGTTGAAAATGAACTATACTTTTTTTTTTTTTGTTAGTCGTTGGGATTGAACTCTGGGCCTGGGCTCTGTCCCTAAGCTCTTCAGCTCAAACTGAGTGCTCTGCTGCTGGAGCCATAGCCCCACTTCTGGTTTTCTGACGGTTAACTGGAGATAAGAGTCTCACAGAGTTTCTTGCCCAGGTTGGCTTTGAACCATGATCCTCAGATCTCAGCCTTCTGAGTAGCTAGGATGACAGGTGTGAGCCACTGGCTCTTGGCTGATCTATACATCTTATAGGTGGAGACAGGAGGGAAAACTGGGAGAAATACAGAGAGGGAAGGGGTGACATTGCCCAGAAAGAAATGTACTCATTACCTGATTTATGTATCTGTAATTTCTCTGTGCATCACTTTTATATTAACAATAAAAAAACTGAAAAAAAATAATTTCATGTAAGTTAAGTGGAACAAATGTTTTGAATGATAAGATTCAGTCAAAAGATTTCTTTTGATTTTTTTTTTTAAATTTTCTTATTTTTTGCCAGTTCTGGGCTTGAACTCAAGGCCTTGGCACTGTCTTTCAGCTCCTTTTAGTTCAAGGCTAGCGCTCTTCCATGTGAGCCACAGTGCCACTTCTGGCTTTTTCTGTTTATGTGGTACTAAGGAATCAAACCCAGGGCTTCATGCATGCTAGGCAAACACTCTACCACTGAGCCACCTTCACAGCTCTTTGAAAGATTTTTTAATTCATTTTCATCACAAGAAATAAAGTCCCTTAACATGATACAATCATGCAAAACATGTAAATAAACAACTCTATTTTCTTTTGCAAATAGAAAATGAAGAAGCAGCTGGGTGCTGGTGGCTCACGCCTGTCATCCTAGCTACTCAGGAGGCTGAGATCTGAGGATCAGGGTTCAAAAAGCCAGCCGGAGCAGGAAAGTCATGAGACTCTTAACTCCAACAAAACACTCAGAAAACCGGAAGTGGAGATGTGGCTTAAGTGTCAGAGCACTAGCCTTGAGCTGAAGAGCTGAGGGACAGCGTCCAGGCCCAGAGGTCAAGACCCACAACTGAAAGAAAAAAAAAAAAAAAAAGAAGCAAGACCTGTTCAAATAGGCAGGTTTGCAGTAAATATATGAGGGGCTTTCAGAATTTTTTTTTCCCTTGTCATTTGAGGAAGGGAAATTATAACATTGTATTTCATTATTTTTTTTTGCAGTTTAACAAAGCAGTTTATGAATACAGTGCATCTTGATCCATGTTACTCCTTAAGTTGCAATTTTAAAGACTACTTAACTTCCTTAAACAACATTTCAGATGTCACATGTTGAACTTCCATTTGCCTTCATGTGTCTGTTGGTGCCTCAGAGTTAGTTTGTTTTCCCCCCTTTTTAGATCTGTTATTTTACTTTTTCCTCAAAAATTTATGTAGTTTTTTTTTTTTTTAATCTTGGAAAGTGATAGTGATCACTTCTGTAGTGCATTTGTTCCTGGGGGATACCATTTTGAGAGGTTCTGGCACTTATGCTATGGTGTTCTAGAAGTTATGAAAAAAAGAAAAGCTTCAATATCAAACCTATCAGGTATTCCTCACGTCCACCATAGGCTTATGGAAATGCCCTTAATTTCTGAGAAAATTTAGGGACGATGAATTTTGCTTTGGAAGGCTAAAAGTTGTTTGACAACAACAAAAACAACAAAAAGGAATAGTTGCCTGGGCTAGTGGTGCCCACCTGTAATCTCAGCCTCCAGGGATTGAAACAGGAGGATTAGGAGTTCAAGGACAGCTTGAGCTTCTCAAGCAGCTGCCTGGTAACCCATCCCTTCTCCCAGAACAAAGATAAACCTGCCAGAGCAAAGTGAAATTTCCTTAATTTTTCTGGAGGTTGAGCTGCGGTTATTGAAAACAGCAGCAAAAATGATCATAAAGTTGATGACTCAGTCTTGATATTTGACCAGTATTGTGTGTAAGAATTTGTTAATCCTCTCAGTTAGTTTGGTTGAAAAAAAAAAAAACCACCCTGGCATATGTTGAATATTCGAATTAAACAGATATGTTGAAGTTTGTAACAGAGATCTTTGATGATTAGTTATGTAATTTCTGATAGTACTGAGGTTAAACTCAGAGACTGGTGCTTGTTAAGCAAGTACTCTAAGCCTAGAGCTACATTCCTCTTTACAAACCTTTGCTTTTTTTGGTCCATTTAATTCAGAGCCTCAGGCTTGCTAGGCAGGTAGGTGCTTTACCACTTGAGTGTTACCCGAAGACTATTTTTATTTTATTTTTAGTGTTTTTCATGAAAGGCCTTGCATTGTTGCCTAAGCCTAGCCTCAGACCTTGATCCTCCTATATAGATAGCCTTCACCAGGGATGGGCCCAGGCACACCCTGTGCTGACGTATTTGTAGTGATGAAAAATTGTTAACCTTTTTCTTGGGATGACCTTGAACCTCAGACGGCCCCATCTCGACCTCCTCAGAAGCTGGGGTCCATAGGACTCAACCCCTGAGTCTGGCGATTTGGGATTTTTTTTTTTTTTTTTTTTT
>NW_012267409.1:1586271-1588747 GCF_000151885.1 Dipodomys ordii
TATTGGAGATAGGAGTCTCACGGTCTTTCCTGCCCGGGCTGGCTTTGAACCTTGATCCTCAGATCTCAGCCTCCTGAGTAGCTAGGATTACAGGCATGAGCCACCAGCGCCCGGCTGGCTTTTTTCTTTTTGCTTATGTGGTGCTGAGGAATTGAACCCAGGGCCTCAGGCATGCAAGGCAAGCACTCTACCACTGGGCCACCTTCCCAGCCCCCTCAAGTGACTTTTTAATACTATCTTATTCCACTCCCATACAATCTCAAGCCTGTCACTTCTTAGTGTTTCTATTTGTGTTCGTTACATATCCAAAACTGAAGTCATTTTATTTTTATTTTACTTTTTGTGCCAGTACCAGAGCATGAACTCAGGTACTTTCTTGCTTCATTTTTTTGTTCTTGGCTGGCATTCTACCACTTGTGTCACACCTCCAGTCCTGCATTTTGATGCCGTGGAGATGGGAGTCTGAAAGGCTTTTCTTCCTGGTTTTACTTTTTTTTTTCCCCCAGTCATGGGGCTTGAACTCTGGGCCTGGGCGCTGTCCCTCAGTTCTTCAGCTCAAGGCAAAGCACTCTACCACTTGAACCACAGCACCACTTCCAGTTTTGGGGTGGATCATAAGAGTCTCACAGACTTTTCTGCTTGAGCTGGCTTTGAACCAAGATCCTCATATCTCAGCCTCCTGACTAGCCAGGATGACAGGCGTGAGCCACCAGTGCCTAACCTTTTTTTAATCTCTTAAAATAAGTGTTATTCTTTCTCTTTCTTTCTTTCTTTGTGGTTCTAAAGGGTCAAGTTATCCTCTGACTTAACCTTGACTATCTCTCATGTTTTCTTCAAGCAACCCTGTTTTCTAGACAAGTGTATGTAGGTGCTCACTTGTAATCCTAGCATTTCAGAAGTGACGAGGAAAGGCAGCAGACAGTTTCTGGCTGTACAATGAGACCTTGTCTGAAATGAAAATTTTAATAGAATAGAAAGAGAATACTGGAAAGCATCAGTAAGGAATTACTCCTTGTAAGTCTATAATCTCAAAATTACACTTATAAAATTTTGAGATGAGTGTGATGACATAATTATGAGATGTACTTATAACCTGTGAAGATATGGAAGGAGACTAGTGGCTCAAGTGGTAGAGTGCCAGTCTTGAGCTTTAAAAAAGCTAGGTGAAAAAACTTGGGTTCAAGACCCAGTACCGGCACAAACACCAAAAAGATATCCTTCAGCAAGAAGCAAACTGAGACTAGACTGAGAATGTCAAAACAAAAGAATTGGTAAAGTATGATGTATTGTGGTAAAACTCAATAGTTATCAATGAGCTGAAATAAAATGATCTTCTTGAGTAAAACTTTACAAATAGTTTTATTTCCTTTACAGAATGACACCAGCCAGTATGGGACTAAATTAGCATTTTCAACAGTACAAACTTAGTTTACATGATTAAAAAAAGACCTCAGGATACAAATATTTTTCCATCCATTTATTGGGTAAAACCATCAGATGAACAGATTTAAAAATATATATATATATGTGTGTGTGTGTGTGCATGCATACATATACACATATATATCTCCCAGTATGCTGATAAAATTTAGCATAAATATTCATTTATAATGAGAATAAGACTGGATGAGAGCGTCTTCAGAAGGTTAGGCTATTTGCTATTTAGGAACACTATATAGTCATGTACAACAACCACCAACAAGACATGGCTAAACATCTTGATAATGAGAAAACATACATGAAAACCTAGCAATTTCTTGATTGGAAAACCAATGGGGGAGGAGGCCACAGTGATCATGTTGGTGCAGATGTAGTGTCTCACCGGAGAAGTGGTTGATGCCAATGGAAAGGCCTCGAAGACAAATCTGTGAGAGTCCAGAAATATCTGGGTGTCCTTATCATCTTAGCTCCCCGGGAGTCTGGAGATCTGAAGGGTGGAGGTTCAAAGAAGTGAAGCTGTAATGGCTCAGGTGGTAAAAAACAAACAAAATGAAGAGACAGCTCCCAGGCCCTGAATTCAAGCCCCAATACTGGCACAAAAGAATAATAAAAGGATAGAATGATCTAGAAATCTGCCTTTTCTCCTTGGCATCTCGCTTCTGGGCCAAGCCATAGTCTGTACCACCCTTCTTCAGGTGGGATGGTGGGTCAGGGTGGGTGATGCTGGGAACCACCCCGGGACAGGGGGTAGGGGGTGGAGGTGAAGGTGGGGGATCCCCCCCCTTCTCCCTCTCTCCGCCCCCCACCCCCACCCCAGGCTCCTTCACTCCTGGAACAGGCGTCTGCGGGCCTTGCGCGCGGGGCGCTGGGGGAGACTGGGTCGGCGGGTCGGATTCGAACTCGGGCTGGGAGACGCAGGCAGCGGCTGCAGCGGCGAGCCGGGGGCCGACCTGGGAAGGTGGAAAAAGACCGACTGTGCGCCGCGGCTGTCTGGATCCGGGGTGGGCGCCGTCGATGAACCCTGGGGCGGCGGGCT
>NW_012267409.1:1589192-1594794 GCF_000151885.1 Dipodomys ordii
TGGGTCGGTCCCGTCGGCGGCGCTTGGCAGGCCGCGGTCCCCACCCGGGCGCGGGGCGGGCGCCCATGGTGTCGAAGGCCATGCCCGGGTGTGTGCGTGTCGCGGGGGAGACACGAGTGCCGCAGCGGAACCCACCCAAGGTCGTAAAGTGTCACGCTCGGCCACGCCCCCCTCGAGGCTCCGCCCAATGGCGGAGGTCGGGGGTGGTGGTGGTGGGAGGGTGGTACGCCCGTCGCTGCGTTGTGATTGGTGGATTTCTGTATGCGTGGGGGGCGGGACGGCGTAGGGAACGGGGATGGGGGGAAGGAAGGGGGAGAGGACCAACTTTTACGGCCTGTGAAGGCGGATCGACTTGGGGTGGGGGTGGAATCCCTGTCGCAGGGCCCCAGGTTCGAATGGAAGGAGCTCTCACTGGGAGTCTCCCACCACACCCCGCCCCAACGCTCTCCGGGGCGGGACTCCCCAGTGGAGACCGTCCTGACTCAGCCGCCCGGAACCGCAGCGCTGGGAACAGGGAAGTTAGGGGAAGAAGATTCCAGGTGACCCAGCAAGGCCAGCCAGCGTACTTCATACAAACAGACCCATGTATGCATAGA
This sequence comes from Dipodomys ordii, assembly GCF_000151885.1. NCBI lineage: Eukaryota > Metazoa > Chordata > Mammalia > Rodentia > Heteromyidae > Dipodomys > Dipodomys ordii. Next base: position 1,589,789 of record NW_012267409.1, read on the forward strand.
CAAACATACGTATATACCTACTATATACAAACACACATGTATGCATAGACATACACCTACACATACTATATACAAATACACATGTATACATAGACAAACATATATACATACTATATACAAATACATATATAGACATAGACATAGGCACATATATATGTAATTGGAAGATGCAAATTTTTTCCCCCAGCTCCTGGAAAAATACTTTAAGTATACGAAAGCAGAGCGGGAGTTCTGGTAGCCTGCCTCCTGTCATTCTATCTGCGACTCAAGCTGAGATCTGTGCATCTAGGATGGAAGCAAGCTCGGGTAGAAATGTCTGATCGGTTCTTATTGCCAATGAAAAAGCCAGAAGTGGAGATTTTTCAGCTCGAGTTGCTAGTAGCGCTTCCATCTAGTAAACAATATGAGCCAAGAGTCTGATTCGCTCATTTTGAAGTCCCTGACTTGGAAATTAAAAAAAAGAAAGGAAAAAAAGAGAAAACGGTTATTGTTTCTTTCTGAGTTTTAAAACCTGTAATAAAATTGTTTAAAAATAAAAACAATAGGGGCTGGGAAAGTGGCTCAGTGGTAGAGTGCTTGCCTTGCATGCATGAGGCCCTGGGTTTGATTCCTCAGCAACACATAAGCAGAAAAAGCCAGACATGGGCACTGTGGCTCAAGTGGTAGAGTGCTCGCCTTGAGCTGAAGAGCTCAGCGCCCAGACCCAGAGTTCAGGCCTATGACTGACAAAAAAAAAAAAAAAGAAGAAAGGAAAAATTATTTGGTACTTATATAGGTATTCACCTTTCTATTACTTTATATTTTTTTGTCCCTTTGCTGGTATGAGGGCTTGAGTCTGCTGCACTCTTTCCTTTCTTATTCATGATGGGTGCTCTATCACTTGAAGCACGGTCCCCTAGTTCTTTTTTTTTTTTTTTGCCTGTCATGGGGCCTGAACTCTGGGCCTGGGCGCTGTCTCTCAGCTCTTCAGCTCAAGACTAGCGCTCTACCACGGGAGCCACAGCGCCACTTCTGGCTTTTTCTGTTTATGTGGTGTTGAGGAGTCGAACCCAGGGCCTTGTGCTTGCAAAGCATGCACTCTACTGCTGAGCTACCTTTCCAGCCCGTGGTCCCCTTGTTCTATACTGAGGAACTGCATTATTTATTTTTGTGCTGGTACTAAAGCTTGAACTGTGGGTCTAGGCATTGTCCCTTCAGTTTTTCACTTAAGGCTGGCACTCTACCACTTGAGCCACAGTTCCACTTCCAGTTTTTTAGTAGTTCCTTAGAGATGGAGTCTCATGGACTTTCCTGCCTGGGTTGGCTTTGAACCGAGATCCTCAGATCTCAGCTTCTTGAGTAGCTAGGATTACAGGCATGAGACACCGTGCTCAGTTACTTTTCTTCTTTTCTAGCAGGATGGGAATGGTACAAAAGCTTTTGAAGTGTGTAAGAAAACCCCTGTAGATAATACCCTCTATGATAAGAATCTTTTCATTGTATGAACCCACCATTTAGCTTCAAAGGATATTGGGAAAGTTTAGGTAATTTCCAATTTAGAGAAGCAGACATTTTTTCCTGGAAGAGAAGACATGGATTCTATAAAAGTTGGCAATGGCTATCATCTTGGTGGCTTTGGAATAAGGATTAGACAGTTTGTACAGCTTAGAAAACCAAAGAGAGTAGTTGGGAAGGTGGCTTAGTGGTAGAGTGCTTGCCTTGCATGCATGAAGCCCTGGCTTCGATTCCTCAACACCACATTAACCGGAAAAGCCAGAAATGGCACTGTGGTTCAAATGGTAGAGAACTAGCCTTGAGCAAAAAGAAGCTCAGGGACAGTGCTCAGTCTCTTAGTTCAAACCTCAGGACTGGCAATAATAATGATAATATAAAATAAAGAAAACCAAAAAGGATACTTCTTGGATCAATTAAACTCTCAGGAGAACTTCATCTGGTCTTTTTGATAACCCACAGCAAAGCTTGTCCACATGAATGCTGGTTTGGTTAAGAACTGGATTCCATCAACCGATGAAACTGATACTACAACTTGGGTTTTGAACTTTGAATAACTAGACAATGGATTCAACTCAAGAAAATAGGAAAGGGAGTTGCCTGATTTCATATAAATGACCACAGAGATTTCTTACCTGCAACACTAAATTTCATGACTAGTAACGTAGCAATGGCTACGTGTAAAAGTATATTGGCTTTTTCTTTTAGAATTTCAAACTCAGCTCAAATATCGTCAGTTTTGCAGATATGATGGAAAAGTCTGCTGATATACAAAAACTAATATTTATCATGCAAATCCTGTAGGGAAGAATCTTTAAAATGTGTAGCATAGGCTGAATGAGGATGCATGTCTGTGATTTCAGTATTTGGGAGGCTTTGAAGCAGAATTCCAAGTTTGATGCCAGTCTAGGCTACATAGCAAGATTTTGTTGAAAGAAAGAAAAAAAGGGGGCTGGGAAGGTGGCTCAGTGGTAGAGCGTTTGCCTTGCATGCTCGAGGCCCTGGGTTCGATTCCTCAGCACCACATAAGCAAAAAAAGAAAAAAGCCAGAAGTGGCGCTGTGGCTCAAGTGGTAGAGTGCTAGCCCTGAGCTGAAGAGCTGAGGGACAGTGCCCAGGCCCAGAGTTCAGGCCCCACGACCGGACCCAAAAAAAAAAAAAAAAAAGAAAGTATTTGCTGGTACTAAGGCTTGAACTCAAGACCTGGGTGCTATCCCTTAGCTGGTTCAGCTCAAGGCTGGTGTTCTACCACTTGAGCCACAGCTCCACTTCTAGCTTTTTAGTGGTTAATTGGAGATAAGAGTTTCGTGGACTTTCATGCCCAGGTTGGCTTTGAACCACTATTCTTAATTAGAATTATAGGAGTGAGCCACCAGCGCCAGGTGTGATGGTTAGTTTTGATCATCAATATGATTGGCTCGAGAGATTTGTAGGATGTTGATGAAGCACACATCTGAGTTTGTAGATATCTTCTTTTTATATGTTGATTTATTTTCCCTCAAATATATATCCAATGGTGGTATGGCAGGGTCAGAAGGTAGGTAGGTCTGTTTGCAGTTTTTTCAGAAATTAACATTTTTTCCCGAGATATTTCCATTCAGATTTCCATAGTGGTTGCACAATTTTATGTTCCCACTTACAGTGTATGGTAATTCCTTTTCTCTCATATCCTTACCAACATCTGTTGCGGTTTGTTGTCTTAAAAATATAATTTTATTGTTATTATTAAGGGGTTGTACAAAGGAGTTACCATTTTATAAGTCAGGTAATGAGTACATTTCTTTCTGGATAGTGTCACCCCCTTCCTTCACTTTCTCTCGGTTTTCCCCCTCCTGTCCATGCCCATATTTGTTGTTTTTTTTTTTTTTTTGGTTCTAAGGTGAGTGTAGGTTTGATGTGCATTTCCTCTATTGGCTAAGGATATTGACCATTGCTTCCCATATGTATTAGCTATTTGTTCAATTCACTTAAAGACTGAAATGGTAATAAAGACTCTCAGTAAAGAAAAGCAGAGGACCACATGGATTCACTTCCAAATTCTATCATACCTCTAAAGAACTAACTTCAGTATTCTTTTTTTTTTTTTTTGGGTCCGGTTGTGGGGCGTGAACTCTGGGCCTGGGCGCTGTCCCTCAGCTCTTCAGCTCAAGACTAGCACTTGAGCCACAGCACCACTTCTGGCTTTTTTTTCTGCTTATGTGGTGCTGAGGATTTGAACCCAGGGTCTCATGCAAGGCAAGCACTCTACCACTGAGCCACCTTCCCAGCCCAACTTCAGTATTCTTTATTTTATTTTATTTTATTTGTGAAGATACTGTACAGAGGGGTTACAATTACATGGGCAGGATAATGCGTACATTTATTACCAAGCATTGCAGCCTCCTCCTTTTGTTTACCCTTCACATCCCTTCCCAGCCTCCCTCCTCCCCCCCATAAACTTCAGTATTCTTGAAGCTCTTCTGTAAAATAGAAATGGAAGGAATACCACCAAACTCATTCTATGCTTATTATGCTTATTCAAAAACTGAACAGGGACACATCAAAAGGAATTAGAGACCCATTTCTCTAATGAACACTCATGCATAAATTCTCAAAAATGTCTTGCAAACCAAAGTCAACAGCACATTAATTTCAAACATCACGACCAAGTGTGCTTCATTCCAGAATGCAAAGATGACTTAAATTCACCAATAAATGTAACAGACTATAAAAAGTATCAAGAACAAATATTACATAATCATCTTAGTTTATACAGAAAAAGTCTTTGACAAAAATCCAGCTTTTTATTTGGTCAGTCATGGGGCCTGGGTGCTGTTGCTGGGCCTCTTTGTGCTCAAGACTAGCACTCTACTACTTTGAGCCACAGCTCCACTTCTGGTTTTTAAGTGGTAAATTGGGGATAAGATTCTCACAGAGATTTTCCTGCCCATGCTGGCTTTGAACCCTGATCCTCAGATTTTAGCCTCCTGAGTAGCTAGGATGACAGGCATGAGTTACCAAGATCTAGCTCTAACACTTTTTTTTTTTTTGGTCCAGTTGTGGAGTCTGAACTCTGGGCGTGGGCGCTGTCCCTCAGCTTTTCAGCTCAAGGCTAGGGCTCTACCACTGAGCCACCTTCCCAGCCCCCAGCTCTTAACACTTTTAAAGGAAAAAAAAATGAAGAAAATGCAACCAGAAGGCATTCCCTTTAAATAATATGGCTGTATATGACAAACACATAGCCAGCATCATATTAATGGGAAACAACTGAAATAGTTTTCCCTAAAATCAGAGACAAGATAAAGGTGTCCACTCTCCCCACTTTTATTCAATAAGGTACTAAAATTCCTAGGCAAGTCATAAGGCAGGAGAAAGAAAGATTTCAAATAGGGAAGGAAGATGTCAAATCATTTCTATTTACAGATGATATTCTACCAAATAATCCTACCAAAAACCTTCTAGGACTCATAAGTGCTTTTGCAAAATTAGCAGATCCAAATCTGCATACACAAATCAGTAATTTTTCTTTTTTTTTTT
>NW_012267409.1:1601828-1607087 GCF_000151885.1 Dipodomys ordii
AAAAAAAAAAAAAAAAAAGAAAAAAAGGAAGGAAGGAAAGAAAGAAGGAAGGAAGAAGGAAAGAAGGAAGGGAAGGGAAAGAGAAGAAAGTACTTAAGTTTAAATTTAAAACTAGACTATGGGAACAGAACAGAGAGGAATGAATAGAAAATGAGCCCAGGCATTGGTAAAAATGTTTTGGTAAATTTAAATAATAACTATTAATGTTGAACAGAAAACCAGCATATAAAATGTCAGCTTTATTAATAGTACTTTATTTCATCATAAAAACGTAAGACAAACATGGCAAAATAATGAACAACTTAATATTAGGAGCAACCACATGAACAAAGACAAGCTCCTCTCAAACAATAAAGAAAAAAAAAACTTAGAAAATAATGTGCTTTAGCAGAAACACAAGGATACTTAGTTGTTACAAGCTCTATCAGTGCAGATTGCCACATGAATTAACTTGAGAAGACAAGACACCACAAAAATAAACATCCACACATCCCCAAAAATTCTCAAAAGCTTAACATGTAAGCTTTTCATATTTAAAACTGTGGGGGCTGGGAAGGTGGCTCAGTGGTAGAGTGCATGCATGAGGCCCTGGGTTTGATTCCTCAGCACCACATAAGCAGAAAAAGCTGGAAGTGGCACTGTGGCTCAAATGGTAGAGTGCTCACCTTGAGCAGAAGAGTTGAGGGAGAGCGCCCAGGCCCGGAGTTCAGGTCCCAAGACTGACAAAAACAAAACAAAACAAAACAAAAAACCTCCCAAACCCCAAACAAAAAAAAACAAACAAAAACAAAAACAAAAAAAACCCCAAAACTAAAATTGCCCCAATTATTTGCTTTCAACTCTTCTCCCAAGTGCTCTTAAGGGCATGCAATACTTAAAACTGGTCTCATCTGTTCTCTTGCTATGTTTCTATGTGTGGCTTAGGATTCCATGCCATTGTATGTATACACACAATTAATTAAATTCAACCATTATATTCAATGTGCAAAATAATTGGACAACTTTTGTAGTTATCCAAAAACAAAACAGAAGGGCTGGGAAGGTGGCTCAGTGGTAGGGCGCTTGCCTTGCATGCCTGAGGCCCTGGGTTTGATTTCTCAGCACCACATAAGCAAAAAGAAAAAACCCGGAAGTGGTGCTGTGGCTCAAGTGGCAGGGCACTAGCCTATAGCTGAAGAGCTGAGGGACAGCGCCCAGGCCCAGAGTTCAGGCCCCATGACCGGACCCCCCACCAAAAAAAACAAAACAAAACAGAAATCGAATGTTTGTTCCCCCCCCCATTATCAAAAAGAGGAAAAACTATTTTCTTAGCTAAATCTTAGAAGCATCAACAAAACATAAAATATAGGACTGTCTGGTCAGCCACACTGTTCAACATGAACTTAAATAAACCAATACAAAAGGAGTAAATGACAAAGTAAACTACAAAGATGTTTATCAAACAAAGACAAAATTCTCATTACTTAGATATGATTGTCCTTACCAACCAACCAAGAAATACATAGATATGTATTAAAGAGGTTAAGTAATTTTGTTGGAGATCAGAGCAACATAAAAAATTATTTCTACACACTAGTAACTAGGTACAAAGAAGACTCAGGATATTATAACTATACAAATATCAAATCTCAGAACTAAGAGCTTTTCCAGAACAGGAAAAGATATTAAAAATATACAATGAGTGGAAAAGAGGTGTTTTTTTTAAAACCACAAACAAAAAACCCATAAATCCTTTGCTAATTATAAAAAAAAAGGTGTATGATCACTGTTTCAAGTTTTTTTTTTGTAGACACAAACATACGTGTAGTAGGAAATTTGCTCCAGTCCCCTAGGAGAACTAGGTTTGGGTTTTTTTTTTTTTTGGTCCTAGGGTCTGCACTCAGGGCCTGGGTGCTGTCCCTGAGCTTTTGTGCTCAAGGTTAGCACTCTACCATTTGAGCCACAGCTCTACTTCTAGGTTTTTTGGTGGTTCATTGGTGATAAAAGTCTCACAGACTTTCCTTCCCAGGCTGGCTTTGAACCTCGATTCTCAACTCTCAGCTTTCTAAGTAGCTAGGATTACAGGCATGAGCCACTGGTGCCTGGTGGGAGCTAGGTCTATGGTAAAAAGGTAGCCATAAATTAGCAGAGCCTAAGGCCAAATCCCACTAAATAACAACAAACTACTTCGATGCCAGCACTGGGGCTAGAATTCAGGGCCTGGACGCTGTCCCTGAGCTTTTGTGCTCAAGGCTAGCGCTCTACCACTTGAACCACAGCTCCATTTCCGGCTTTTTTAAAAAAATGCCAGTGCTTGGGCTTGAACTCAGGGCCTGGGCGCTGTCCCTGAGCTTGTGTGCTCAAGGCTAGTGCTCTACCACTTGAACCACAGCTCCATTTCTGGCTTTTTAAAAAATGCCAGTGCTTGGGCTTGAACTCAGGGCCTGGGCGCTGTCCCTGAGCCTTTGTGCTCAAGGCTAGCGCTCTACCACTTGAGCTACAATTCCACTTCCGGCTTTTTTTTTTTTTCCGGTTCGTTGGAACTAGGAGTCTCACAGCTTTCCTACCCAAGCTGGCTTGAACCTTGATCTTCAGATCTCAACCTAGTGAGTAGCTAGAGATACAAGGCATCAGCCATTGGTACCTGGCAGAAGGATGCTTTTTAATATGGATGCGAAAAGATTGAGTGGTAGGGTACTGGAGCAAAAGCGAGTTGGTAAAGCAAAGTGCTCGAGGCAAAAACGTGGTGCGGGGTGGTGGTGAAAAAAGCCCTAATAGCTAATTCAAAGTCTCAAAAAGTTGATATATTTCAAGCAGGGTATTTTGAGGCTGAGGCATTCTTCCAGATTTCCTAGCCAGCCAGTTAAAAAAAAAAAACAAAACACAACAAACTGCAATGATACAAACAGGCAGACAAACTCCAAAAAAGAAACCAAGTAACCAAAACCAACACCCCAAATCCTCACTTTGTAGGTTACACCAGTCACACACCATTGGTTTTGCCAAGACCCCTCCCACCCACAATTAGAAGCCAGCAGGAGGAGTGAAAGTGATCATCTTTAGAACAGGCGTCTCCGGGCCTTGGATGCAGGGCGGTGAGGCTGCGCAGGGTGCACGGGTAGACTCGGTCTGCCGGTGGGATTCGAACTCGGGCTGGGAGACGGAGGCAGCGGCTGCAGCGGTGAGCCGGGGACCGACCTCAGAAGGTGGATGTCCAGGTTGAAGATGGACTGAGCTCTGTGGCTGTCTGGATCCGGGGTGGGTGCCGCAGAAGAACCCCTAGGCTGTGGGCTGGGATCTCCAGGCTCGGGACTGGACCAACTCGACTGCAGGAAGTCGGGCTCGTCTTCGGTGTCTTCTTCAGCATCCTCAGCATAGGCCTCTTCTTGGCGGGCGACCTCGGGGACGGGCTCGTAGCAGAGTCCCTGCCGGACCACGACGTCCTCGGGGCGTGCATCCAGCAAGGAATCCAGCAGCAGGCCGCCGCCATCGTCGTCGTCGGATGAGACCCCGGGCTGCCCCTGGGGGGTGAGGCCCAGGAGGTCCTGGGGGATGAGGATCAGCCTGTGGCCTTGGAGGTCCACCGTGAGCACCGAGGCCGGCGGGGGCTCCAGCACCAGATCGACGTGGCCTAGGGGTACCTGCAGGGCGCAGCCGGTGGCCAGGACCACCAGGGAGGTGAGGCCGGCCTGGGCGTCGGCGTGGGCCGGGGTCCCCTTGGAGGGGTCTTCCAGGCTGGGCGGCTGCGGTGGCGGCCCGGGCTGGTCCAATCGGCGGCGCTTGGCTGGGCTGGGTCCCGCGGGCTCGGGTGACCACCAGGGCGTGGTGCTTGCGTCCATCATGTCGTCGAAGGCGATGTGGGGGTAGGGACCTGGCGGTGGTTGTCGCCCGGGGCGGGGGGGGGGGGAGGTTGGGCCTGGAGTGCGGGAAGGGATGGAGGTCTCCGGGTGTTGCTTTCGTGCACCCGGTGACAGTCAGAGGTGGAAGAAGCCCAGTGAGGCGGGAAGGAATCTTCGTCGTAGTCGTCGCCTTCTGAGGGCCTCGGCGCCTTGGAATCCCGCGCGCGTCCCTCACACAGCTATGGACGGACGTGCCACGCTCTGGATGCCCGATTGTGTTGCAAGTGACGTGTGTGTGTTATATATATAGCGGAACCCCAGTGTCAAAGCGGCACGCCAGGCCCCGCCCCCCTCCGCGCTCATCCAATGAGCGTGCTCCGGCCTAGACAAGTAGCTGCGCTGTGATTGGTTGCTCCCTGTAGAGGAAATACTTTTCTGGGCCTCTAGGGGTCTGGGGAACCTGGGTTGCTCCTGGGCTGAGCTTCCGGTGGCAGGGGGGCGGGGTGGAGGGGTGTGTTTGGTGGGGTGCGACGCATTCCTCGTGGGTCTTCCTCCCGTTCCCTCAGAGGCTGCCCGACGCTGGGCCTTTGTTCCAAGTCTCGCGCGAGACCCAAGTTGCGGCACGTGGAGGGAAGGCGCATGCGCATTTCTCCCTCTGGGCCCCCCTCCCTCACCACCGCGGAAGTGGTCAGGATCCAATATGGAGGTACGTGTTTGAGGCGCTTCGGGAAGAAGCCCCTCGTCAGTGACTGCTTTTTGTCCCTGTGGAGGCGGTGGAAACGGGGAAATCAACCTGGCGTCGTGTTTCGCGTACTGGTTCATTTCGTGTCCCCCCCCTGCTTTATGTATTGTTGGTGAGGAGTGGTGCTGAGGGGGCCTCAGGTCCAATATGGCGGCGCCTACGAAGGACGAGGCGTCTAGGCCCCAGTGTCCCCGCCCCAGCCCTCCCCTCAACTTACCCGGTCCCACGTTCACGCGTGTACGTCGAATATGCGGAGTGCACTTGCCCTCCTTCCCTCCCTCCCTTCCTGGGCCTGACCACCCTCCCTCCCTTCCTTCTCTGGCCTGACCACCCACCTTCCCCTCCTTCAAGGGCCTGACCACCCTCCCTCTCTCCCTCCCTTCCTTCCTTCCTAGGCCTGACCACCCACCCTCCCTCCATTCCTGAGCTTGACCACCCTCCTTCCCTCCCTTCATGGGCCTGACCACCCTCCCTGCCGCCCTTCCTTCCTAGGCCTGACCACCCACCCTCCCCTCCTTCATGGGCCTGACTACCCACCCTCCCCTCCTTCATGGGCCTGTCCACCCACCCTCTCCTCCTTCATGGGCCTGACTACCCACCCTCCCCTCCTTCATGGGTCTATCCCTCTCCCCTTCGTCTCTTGCCATATTTAGCGTCTCCCATTGCCTGTGGATGACAAGGCTCAGTATCCCTGTAAAG
>NW_012267409.1:1612857-1617927 GCF_000151885.1 Dipodomys ordii
GTCTTTTTGTGGTTAATTGGAGAAAAGAGTCTCACAGACTTTCCTGCCCAGGCTGGCTTTGAACTGCGATCCTCAGATCTCAGCCCCCTGAGTAGCTAGGATGACAGGTGTGAGCCACCGGCCCCTGGCTAACTATAAAATCTTCATGAAAGAAATAGGAGATACCAGCAGTTTAAAAGAATTTTCGTGCTCTGGGATAGGCAGAAATGATGTTATAAAAATGGTCATGTTCAATGGAGGGACAAAGGGTGAACAAATGCAGTAGTGGTACTCCTGACACACTATGTTGAAAATGAACTGTACAACATGTACGTGAGGATGTGCAGAGAAAACTGTGAGTGAGGGAAGGGGTGACATAAAAAAAATGTACTGATTACCTGACTTAAGAAACTTAACCCTTTTGTAAGTCACCTGTATAAAAACAATAAAAAAAAATGGCCATATTGCCAAAAGCATTGCATAGTCCCAATTGTCCTCTTCACAGAAATAAAAAAATGAGTGCAAAAATTCCTATGGAGGCATATACTATATGCCTTCTTGTCATTCTGTCCTTCATCTTTCCTTTCTCATACGAGCCGCTGGCCTTGTCTCTACAAAAGAGACTGATTCTGGGGAGAGATGAAATTACATAGGACCCTGACAGCATGAAAAGAAAATACCTTAAAAATGGGCTTTGTGTAATAGAGCTAATATTCAATCCTGGAATCCCAAGTGTGTGGTAATAAGGAATGAGCTTATTTCAAAGGCAGAAGGGCTGCCTTAGACAGTGATCCGAAGGACTTCTTATCAACCTGAATGCCTTTTCCTGTGTGGAGTGCAGTTACAGGGCCAATACTTCTGAACTCCCTGGGAGAGCTGAAGGCTTCTCTGGTTTCAGTGTAATTCAATTTAAGCCATGCTGTCATAGCATCTGCAGCCTGAAGCTGTTTCCCACCCAGATTTCACAGTTCAGGGTAGGCCTTGAGGAGTCAGAGAGAGAGGAGTCATACAGCCCATACCCCTAGTTTTCTCCTTGAGGGTGGTGTGGGGGAATGAGAGAAGAGAATTAAGAACATTTAAAGTATGCCTGCTTTATTATTTTTAAATTAATAATAAAATTATATGATGATGTTGATGATGACGATGTTGATGTTGAACTCAGGGCCCGAGTGTGTTCCCTGAGCTCTTTTGCTCAAGGCTAGTGTTCTACCACTTTGAGCTACAGCTCCACTTCTGGTTTTCTGGTGGTTACTTGGAGATAAGAGTCTCATGTCTTTCCTGCCTGTACTGGCTTCTATCCTTGGTTCTCAGATCTCAGCCTCCTGAGTAGCTAGGATTAGGATTAGATACACACCGGTGCCTGCTCACTTCTGGCTTTTTGATGGCTAATTGGAGCTAAGAATCTCATGGACTTTCCTGCTCACACTGGCTTTGGACCTCAATCCTCAGATCTCAGTCTCCTGAGTGGTTATGATTACAGGCATGAGCCACCAGCATTTAGCTATTATTATTATATTTTTATTTTAGTGTGAGTAGTGGGGCTTGAACTGAGTACTTCATGCTTTTGCCTAGCTTTTTTTTTTTGTCTCATTGTTGGAACTCTACCTCTTGAACCACTCCTCCACTACTGGCTTCTTGGTAGATAATTTGAGCTGAATCTTTCAGATTTGCTTAGGCTGGCTTTGCACTGGGATCCTCAGGTCTCAGCTTCCTGAGTAGCAAGGATTACAGGTGTGAGCCCCCTCCTTCCACCTGCTGGCTGCTCTTTGTATACTCTGGCATTTAATCCTTAGAACGTTGCAGTGGGATAGGTATTTTAGGTCCCTTTAGCCAGAGCTGTTTGTCCCTTGGCCACATGCACTGTACCCTCACTGTCCGCTCGCTGTCCCATCTGAGAGCAGGAGACCATTAGCTGAGCTAATTTCTGTGGGGGCCTTTGGGAGGGGGAGTGAGCTAGAATGAGCTAGGTCATCACACGTGCCCTGACCCCAGACCCGGCCGCAGAGAGTTGGACCAGGCTAGCAGCCGTGGGGGAAGAGAAGGTACAAGGAAGACAGGGAATTTGAGCCGGACAGGAAGCCGGTCATGGTTGCCTGAGCAGAGAGGGAGCAAGGGCGAGGACAGCTGAAGGAGAACTCCCACATGTTGTGTCAGGGGGATTGGCAGGGGCAGAGATGACAGGGCCAGGTGGTGATAGGGCGGGGCCGGAGGTGCTGAGAAAGCTTGCTCCCAGGCCAGAGAGCATTAGGCTCACCTCAGAGCGGCTCCCAGGCCCCCAGCAAATGAACAGAGTCTCCTTGGATGGGGATGCAGAGTGTGACAGCCCTGATTGGCCTAGCCTCAACACGCCACCTTAGCTCTAAGGCCTTAGGAGCAATCCTTTTACCTTTCTGAGCCTTACTCCCATCCAGGTCAGCCGTCTGCCTGGGACCTTGAAGTGGTTGCTACAGCGACCGTCCTCCATTTACCAAAAGAGGACAGATGGGAAAGAGCCACAGCTGGACATTGCCCAAACCACACAGTCCCATTTCATAGGCTGCAGAACTGAGGACCCTCCCCCTCCCCCAAAATGCTGCCCTTCCCAGATGGCCCTGGCCTGCCCCATGCCAGCTTGCCCGTCCTCCACGAGGACCCAGGAGCTCCCCCGGGCTATTGGGGCTGCCCATGGCCTTGTGATGGCCACTCCTGCCCCTATCAGCTGTTGACATGCAAGTCTCCTAGTAAGGAAAATATTTTCATTCTTTTATTACAGCCTTCTCAGGCCTGCTTAATCATATTTTTCTTTGTCTTTAAAAACAAGCTCCCGTGTGGTTTTTCTGTCTTCTGGCGACTCTTCTAAGGACACCATAGAACGGAGCTTCGTTATTTGATCTCTGATTTTGTGTGTGTGTGTGTGTGTGTTTTCATTAATGTTCCTTTCTTCTTAGATGTGGTAAGGGTGGGCAGGTGCTGAGCCGCTCCAAGTACCCTATGTCACACGGGACACTTGTGTTTGGGGACCTCATTTTAAGACAAAAGTGTCAGCTAATGTTGCAGGAGAAGCTGCTGATCAGAGATGTTAAGTATCCCGCCTACGATCACACAATTTGAAGATAGCCAGGGCTGGAAAATGGGGAGTCAAGAGAATTTGACCTCCAAGACAGGCTTGCATCTGTTAGTAATGCTTCTCCGCTCAGACTGTGGTCCTGTTTCTGTACTGTGCTGACCTCATGCAAACTGGGTAGAGTCTCTGCTCTTCTCACCTCTTTGGCTTTAATAGCTAAGAGAGAAAAGACCAGTAATTGTTGACTGACTCTATGAGCCAAAGACCAGTTCTTTGAGGAGGCTACCATGTCGGCTGGTGTGGTGGTCTCCCCGCTAGAGAATTAGCATACTCACTGACTTGGCCCCAAGAAGGGCCAGGATAGGATATGCTTAATGTTGGGTCTTCTCTGCCTGAGCTGACTTCAAACATTGATCCTCTGATCTCAGCTTCCTGGGTAGGTAGGATTATAGGATTGAGCCATCTATGCCTGGCAGGAACTCAGCTTTTGGTTCCAGGTTATATGTGTGAAAGGCGGGAGGTCACCTGACAGCCACAAGGGCTGAGAGGAGGCACCTTTGGAGACTGCCTCCCACCGGGCCCCCAATGCCTGAGTGTCTTCTACAGTCCAGTTCGAGCCAGGGCATTTGGGAGCCACGAGTGTGGATGGCCATTAGACTAAGAGAAACACTATTCTTAGAGCAACCGAGCGGGAAAGGGAGGTGCGGGGCGGGGGAGGGGGGGAGGACACAGGCCTGAGCATCTAGTCTGAGGGCAAACCTCCCTCATTCTGGCCTGGGATGAAGTCCTTCCTTATCTGGCCTTGTTTTCTCCAGTGGTAAAATGTGCTGCTGAGTCCTTGGATCGATTCCTCCAACCTCCACATTCTTCTGTGAGGTTCTATCTGCTGTTCCCCTCATCCCCAAAACCCCTCTGGGAGGCTGGGTCTGGCCTTCTCCAAGCTCCTGTCTGGAGACCGGGGCAGGGTGGTAGAGAGCTACCCTGTCCTCTTGATGCCCCTCTGCCAGAGTCCCCTCTCCTCCTCTCCCCAGATGTGCTGCTGGGGGAGGGCAGAAGGCAGTGGGTGTGTGGAGGTAGAGTGGTGATAGAGTGTATTTCACCATATAAAGTTTCTGCTGTCTGAACAGAACCCCCAGACTCTGCCCTGCACTGTGGGTCTCATTCCACTTCTGAGCCTCTGCATTGTTTGTTTGTTTGCTTTTTGCCATGTCCAATGACCAGTATTGACCACCATTCCAAACTGGAAAGAAGAGTTGGTGAACAGTGTGCGAACTATCTCCTTTCTGTGCCCAGGCCTCTTTGTTCTCAAGGTCTTCTGATTGTGAAGCAGGGCGCAGGGCCTTGGCTGGTCAGATTAGCTCCCTCCTGGTCGCTGTGGTAAAGCCTAGCATGCTTTTCTGAGTCAGTGTCAGGAGCTGCACTGTAGCCTGTGATTACTGATGAAACCCCCACGGCACAGTCTGGATGGAAACAGCCCCATGGCCAAAGAAATTCTGGTTGGTATCATTGCTAAGTGCAATTCTAAGATCTTAACAGAATCCCTTAGAAACCTCACAGCCCCCTAACTTTGGGTCTGGCTTCAGTAGGTGCTCAGTAAAATTGGCTGAGGGAATGAGTGAATGGATCCAAGGAACAAAATTCCCCCAAGAGGGAGAATTTCAGCCAGGTGCTCACAGGTACTCAGCCTCTCTGCAGATTCTGTGTGTGCTAGAACCAGGTGTGTGTTGGAGAGTAGGTTGATGGATAAAATGGCCTCAGTCCTTTTGTGAGCTACCTGTGTATGGGCGGTAAGCAAGCAAATGGATGGTAAACAAGCAAACAGAAAGCTGTTCACCAGTTATAACACATTCCTTGATGGAAAAAACAATGGCCGGTTCCATGATTCTGTATAACAAGGAATCTTTTTTTTTGGGTCCGGTCGTGGGGCCTGAACTCCGGGCCTGGGCGCTGTCCCTCAGCTCTTCAGCTCAAGTCTAGCGCTCTACCACTTGAGCCACAGTGCCACTTCCGGCTTTTTTCTTTTTGCTTATGTGGTGCTGAGGAATCGA
>NW_012267409.1:1617977-1621116 GCF_000151885.1 Dipodomys ordii
TGGGGCTTGAACTCTGGGCCTGGGTGCTGTCCCTCAGCAATTCAGCTCAAGGCGAGTGCTCTACCACTTGAGCCACAGCGCCACTTCCGGTTTTCTAATGGTTTATTGGAGATCAGAGTCTCATGGACTTTCCTGCTCAGGCTGGCTTTGAACCTCAATCCTCAGATCTCAAACTCCTGAGTAGCTAGGATTACAGGCTTGAACCAGCAATGCCCAGCTCTGAACTTCTTTTGCTCAAGACTAGCACTCTATCACTTGAGCCACAGTGCCACTTCTGTTTTTTTCTGTGTATGTGGTGTTGAGGAATCGAACTCATGTAAGACTAGCATGTAAGGTGAGCACTCTACCACTGGGCCACATTCCCGGCCCTCATTTTTACTTTTTAAGACAGGGTCTCAGTATATAATCCACGCAGGCCTAGTACCCTCAATCCTTATGCTTCACTCTTTTGAGTGCTCAGATTTCAGGCCTAAATCAGGCCTCTCTTGATCAGCGTTTAAGTGAACTGTTGGTCGATTGATGGCAGTGGAATCTTCTTTCACCTTCCTGAATGAATGCAGATTATTTGCTCCAACCCATAGTAGAACAGTGAAGAATTTCCAGAGCATGGGGGCTTAGTAATGCTCAGTAAGCACCGCCCCCCTCCCATCCCTATTTAAGTTTCAACTCAAGATCCCTGAGCTTGTTTTCATTTGGCGGTTGAAGGTTTGAGGTGGTGGAATGTTTATGCTTGTGCTCATGGTGTTGATGTCAGTGAGGGAGTTCAACCGTCTGGGCTTCCTTCTGGCAGCGTTTACCAGGGTACAGGTGGCTCACAGTCCGGATCCACTCTGCTGGTTTGATTTCCGGTGTCACCAGTGGAAAATCCCCTCGGTGATGTAGGATCAGGACTACAAAGACCCGCTGTGATTCTCGGCGAATTTAGAAGTCCCTTCCCAGAACCTGTAGTCCTTGCAGGTGCCCTTCCAAGGGTAAGTGTTCTCCAAGCAGAGAACAAGGTGTGTGTGTGTACGTGTGTATGTGTGTGTGAATCTAGATGTAGAGCAGGTAGGGAAACAACTTGCTTGGGCCTGGGGAGATTTGTCTGTGACTTTGGAATGTTCTACGCAAGAATAATGGGGGTGCCTAGAAAAGAGGGTGGAATTGTGGTGTCAGGGACAGATGGGTGAGTACAGAGCCTACCAGCACCGGGGGGGCTCTGGCCCCTGGCTAGGTCTCCAAATGACTGGGGAATTGCCAGTCTTTGTTGGTTCCGAGTGTTTCTTGTTGCCTAGTCTCAGCTGGCTCAGCTTGGGTTCAATGTGATGTAATTCTGTGTGCGGGGGCTTGAACTCAGGGCCAGAGCTCTATCCTTTAACCTTTCCTGCTATAACTTGAGCCACAGCTACATTTGCCAATGTTTGGTCGGAGACTGGAGTCTCCCACATTTTCCTAATCAGGCTGGCTTTGAACCTCAGTCCTCACATCTCAGCCTCCTGAGTAGATAGGATTACAGGAATGAGGCACTGGTGCCCAGCAAATTCATTTGCTTTTTAATTGAACAGTTGTGTGCAAGCCACTCCATCCCACCCTAAGCCTCAGTTTCCTTACAAAATGGGGAGAATGCCACCCAGTTGTGCAGGGCAGTTGATGAGACGGTATGCGGCCTGTTTTTGGAACATTGTCAGTGTTTGCTAAATATTAGCTCTTGAATGTGTCCAAAGTTTCTAATCTGTCTATCGTTAGACAGTATCTGCCTTGTTCCCAAGGTGCTCTGAGAGTGTAATTAAAAATATCATGACTCTAAAAAGGGGTCTTGTCTTTTCAGGAAGTACTATTCCAGGTATTATTGGCATAGTGTCTACATGGTTCGGAGAAGGCTCCAGGCTTTGAATAGACTGTGTGTGTATGTGGGTTTTTTTTGTTTTTGTTTTTGTCTGGTTTTACCTTTTTTTAGCTGTAGGGAGGATTTTCAGGCCTCTCATTGGGCTGCTTTGCTATCAATCAATACTACCCAACCAATCAGCATGAAAGGCTTGAAGCTTTTCCACGTGGGATAAATTGACAAAATCACTTCAGAGTGTGAGCTGGGAACCAGGTGGGAGAAGAAAAAGCCAAGGAGCTTGAATACCACTGGGAAACTGGGTATGAGGTGTCCATTGTTATCTAGGACTCATGAAATTTCTTGCTTTCTGGGGAGTTACAGGCTTTGTGCAACTGCTGTGAAGGATGTTCTTTTACTCCTCCCCCTTTAACTCAGAATTAAGTGACCTTATAAAATTCTATTTTTTATTCATGCATTAATACTCAAGCATATTTTAAAAAATAATCGATTGTAAAAGCGGCAGCCTCTTCATGGACTCCCCACCCAACTCTCAGGCCGGGGGTTGTTGTGATAACATCCTTTTCTGTGTGTTAATGAAACTAAGCTGAGGTTTTTGTTTTCTTTCTGGAATGGCAATGTATTTTTAGAGCTCACTGTTGTTTGGGATTGTTACCTGCAGAGTATGTTTTCCTTCTATGTTTTTTGTTTTTTATTCAGGAGACTCATTTTTCAAAATGCAATCTTGGTTTCTATATCTTGTTTGAATCCTTTGTACAAAGACAAGAAAAGACAACAGAAATCACATGGATAGCAACTTCTTTGTCTCTAAAAATGATGAAGGGCAGGAGGCATGGTTCTAGTGGTAAAGCACTTGCCTAGTAAGTGTAAGGTTTTGAGTTCAGACCCTAGTACCATAAAAAAGAAAAAGGAAATAGTTCTGCCCTTCCCCTAATCAAGTACTTCTTAGATTGCTGTATGATTGTAGATTTCTAGATTGAAATGTGTCTTTAATTTTTTTTTGAGTGAAATTGTGTTTTTTTTTTCCCCCAAACTTCATATTCAGGGAATGAGAGGATTTAGCAGAGTCATTCAGACATAGTTAGAAACATTCTGGAGATATTAAGAGCACTTGGTTAAAGTATTTGCTGGGGGCTGGGAAGGTGGCTCAGTGGTTAAAGTGCTTGCCTTGCATGCCTGAGGCCCTGGGTTTGATTCCTCAGCACCACATAAGCAAAAACAAAAAAGCCGGAAGTGGCGCTGTGGCTCAAGTGGTAGAGCGCTAGCTTTCAGCTGAAGAGCTGAGGGACAGTGCCCAGGCCCAGAGTTCAGGCCCCA
>NW_012267409.1:1629576-1672278 GCF_000151885.1 Dipodomys ordii
CTTTTTTCTTTTTGCTTATGTGGTGCTGAGGAATCGAACCCAGGGCCTCTGGCATGCAAGGCAAGCGCTCTACCACTGAGCCACCTTCCCAGCCCCATAACAAGGAATTTTGATTGAACTCTGGATCCTAGTTCCGCTTAGGGTGGGATTTGGGAAGACCTTTCTAAGGACCTAAACTAAGATGCAATGGAGTCAGAACTGAGCAGGAAACTGTCCTGGCTTTGGGGCCTCCTTGAGCTCTGTGGCGCTCACTCCCAGCTAGGCCGGGACCTCTTGCTTGAGCCCTGGACTTGGCCCACAGGTGCGTTTGTCCTGGGAGCCCTCAGAGCTTGTGCCTTGCGCGCCCCCCCCAGCTGTAAACCTTATGGGTTCATGCCCAGCACTTCTGCTGCAGCTGATGGTGGCACCCACTCTACAGGCCTCTTCCCCCCCCCCCCAAACTCCAGGCAGCATTTCCCACTCCAGCCTGCCCATGACCCACTCTGCAGGGAAGAACAGGCCATCCTGCATTAAAATGGCTGCACAGAGGAGGCAGATGCTGAGGAGAATTCTAGTAGCTCATTGTCTACATGAAGGGGCAGCCATTTTCCCATGTGGGTTTCATTTGGGGCACAGGCAGTAGGTGGGTCCCATCTGGGAAGCTCACAGCGCTTCCCCGTGTCTCCTGAGGCTCTGAGCTGAGTGAGACTTAGTGGCTCCAGAGGGATCTGGGACAGGTTGAGGGGAGCTGGACCAATGGGCCCCACCCAGGAAGCAGCATCAGAGGTGGACTGGATGAATCTCCCCAGCAGCCATGTGTGCTGAAGGCCAGGGCTGGGTTAACTGATGTCCTGGTTGAGAGAGACCATGGCAGTGCGAGACAGCATGGAAGGCCAGCAGAGCACAAAGCTGGGGGCTTCTGTGTCTGCGGGGGTCACCGTAGCCATGAAGACCTTCATCCTTTCTGTCACCAAGGGGTCAGAGGAAAGATTAGCCAGCAATGGTTCCTGACTCCAGGAGATGCCAAGTTGCCTTTCCTCCCCCTCCCCATTCTGAAATGCAGGGTGTGGGGGAGGCTCCCTGGATTTCTAGCCCAATGGAGTGATACTCCCAAGGCCAAGGGTGGGGGAGGGAGCTGAGCCTGTCTGGGTTCCAACCTGCTCAGTCTCTGGGGTCTGTGCCCAAGGCCCAAGGATCACTGTGACCCCCACCATGTTCCAAAGCAGGGCAGACCGAGCCTGAACTCAGGGACTTATCAATGGGAGAAACTGCCACCAGAGATTGTGGGGAGCAGAAGTAGGGGAGAGGGTAGCAGGACCAGCTGGTGGCTCCTGAGTCCTCAGGCTTGGGGCCAGAGAGAGGGGAACGGGGAGTCAGAGAGGCTCAGCACTCCTCCAGACAGCCCCACCTCTGTCCATTTGTCTGCGGGCATTCATCATGTTTGACATGACTCTGATGATCCTCCGCAGAGATGACCAGCACACACCAGGTTGTGAGGTGGGGAGATTGACGTGCCTTACTCCTGCTCTGCCCCAAGGCAAGCCTTCGCCCCCATTGGCTCTTTCTGACCACAGTTTTTCTCCTCATCCATATCTCAGCACTGGCTGAGCCCTTGCTCTTGGTGCCTTCCTTTAGCTCTCTCTGCCTCAGGGACCAACTCCAGGCCTGTCTCTCCTCAGACCCCCCACCCCCATGTGTTCCTATACAACATGTTTTTTCAGACCCATGTGTGTGCAGATTTCTCCACATTCCCTCAGGGGCTGGTCTCCACAAGCAGGTGGGACTCTTCTGCAGCACCATGACTGGGGCTGGGTGCACGAATGAAGAAAGCCCCATGGTGCAGTACCTGCTGAGATAGACTCTTGTAGACACCCGGCTAGCTTCAGGCCAGGACACTGGGCGGTGCCAGACCATTTATATTCTACCTGGCGTTTGTCATGGAACCACCTGGCTCATGACGGTGGGCAGCAAACACAATCTCATCCTACCCAGTACCCTGATACCTCTCCATGGGGGACATCTGTCCTCCTGACCCTGTGATTTGCACTGTTCTCATTGTGGTTTTGGTGGCATCCAGCTGACCCGGCTACTCTGTCCTTGAGATGGCCATCCGATCACCAGTACAAAGAACAACCTGTTTTGTTTTTAATAATTCAGAGTTTCTTGGTACAATTCAAGCAAGTTTAGGTTGCTTTATGTGGGACAAATGCACAGGATTCTTCTGATTGGTCTACCACCCTCACCCCTCCTTGGCATTTATCGGTTGCTTTTTATCCACTGTCTTGATTTCTTTCCAAAATCCAACCACATTCATTCCAGGATTCCATTTTGACCCTCCGATGTCAAAGAATTCATCTCTACCATGTGCCAGGCCATATGCCTGGGTCTCTCATTATTCAACAGGCTCTCCTTATGCCAGTCTAGCAGGCAAGCACCGAGATGCCATGAGCTCCTGGATCACCTGGTCTAGGAGCTTAGCTGTGTTCTCCTGAGAGTGCTCCCCTGAGGAGCCGAGGCAGAGCACTTCGAGGCACTGGATCTCAAACAATCTCTTCTGATCTCCACCCCCACCCCCTTCTGCCAGCACAGTATCTAAAATGTCCAGGCAAGTAAGGATCTCAGGCCTGATCCATTTGGCTCATGGTCTCTACTCTGGGCCTCATTCTGTGGCATTTGAAAGGGTAGCCGGGGTGGGGACTCTATTCTGTCCCTGAAAATGTGGCTTCTTTGAATACTCACACACCAGAGCAACTAGAGGAATATTGTTGACTGCTTGGGGAAAAGCATTCCAGGGGATGGGTGCCTATCTCCATCTCAGAATTTCCCAGTGGAAGCTTACCTTGGGTAGATTTCAGTTGCCAACTTGACGACATTTCACTCTCCAGTGTTATAAAGGGCTTTAAAAAAAATCCTCCTCTGTGGTGTGTTTCTAATTTAAGATAGAAAAAAATATTTCTATTGTGCCATACGTAGAGTAACCTAAAACCCAATAAAAGCTCTGAATTAGGGTTGGTCAGAATGGTTTGAATTAAGTTCAGGTAGAGGCAAGGACACGGTATCTGTTGGCTGGGGCTGTGGTTCATGAGTCAAAGGGCAGGTTCTAATGGGGAGACATGAAGGGCTGAGTCTGGAGAAGGGCCATCTCCCCCATATTCTGATGCTCCAAGCCGCTTTAGCACGGGGTCCCTGAGCCTGTTGGCACCTGTCCTCTTGCTGTTTGTGTCACCTTGGTTGCTTTAGCATGTTTCTTGTTGGGTTTGGGCTTATTTGATATACCAATTATTATTGTTACTGACTAGGCAGGCCTTTGAGCCTTTGCCTAGCTGTGGAGGGAACTTTTGAGAAGCTTCTATGGCCTGGGCCTCTACCCAGGCAGTAATTAAATGAACCTTTAATGGAGAGAGGTTCCACATCTTGTCTTAGTGTCCATTGTTTGTGGTGAGATTTGAAAGCAGTATATGCTGGGAGGATGAGTAGGGAATAAGTGGGAAACTTGACTTGTGTGTGTTCTTACCATTGATGTTGCATGGAACATCTCTATGTCTCTGAATGATCTGTGTACAACATAGCCATCTTGCTTCCATTCCCCCTGCCCACCCGCTCTAGTCATGTGACCCAATATTAACTGTCTTCTCTGCAGTTGATTGGATGAGGAGGGTCATTTGCCTTCAGAGGACCCAAACCATAGGCCAGGTTAAACCAATCGACATTTGCTGTTCAGATTTGTGTGTGCTTGTCCTGGGGCTTGAACTTGGGGTGTAGGTGCTGTCTATCTCTGAGCATTTTTTTTTTCTCACAGCTAGTGCTGTACCACTTGAACCACAGCTCCTCTTACGGCTCTGTGATAATTAATCAGAGGTAAGGGTTTCACGGACTTTCCTGTCCAGGCTGGCTTTGGACAACAATCCTGTCAGATCTCAGCCTCCTGAGTAGCTAGGATGACAGGCGTGAGCCACCGGGTGCCTGGCTGCCATTCAGATTTAAACTGACAGGGTGATGGTGTTGCATTACAGTGGCTGCACACTGGAGGCGGCTGCTGAAGAGAATTCTAGTTGGGAGAATGGGAGAATGTGTGCATATACAGAGAGGGGGAGAGGAGGAAGAGGTGGGGAGAAAGAGAGTGAGAGAAAGAGAGAGAGAAAATGGGAAGGAGTATAGTGGGAGGAAGAGCAGCACCGCCCTCGCCTTGCAGAGGTGGCAGATGCGACCTCAGTTTATTCACATCTGCTGTGAGCAGTCTCCGTACCCTTCTACAAGACAAGACATTCCCTCCTTTTTGCCTCTCTTCTGAGATATAAGCTTTCCCTCCTACGTGCAGCTTTCCAGGCTGGGGTGAATTGTGTGATTTCAGTTGCTTCCCCATGACCCTAAGAGGTCAGTCAGGACCTCTGGTCCATTGTCATTACTTGTTTTGGGTGGTGGAAGGTCACCAATGCATGTACCCAGCACCAAGCCAGCACCAGTCAGCAACAGATCTCCTGTGCTTGTGGGTACCTGGCTGTCATGGGCACCCCCTGCAGCCAGACTCTACTCCCTGTGGTCACACACACACAGGCGGCCAAATGTCAGTGCAGGGTCAGGTAGCTGAGGCCCAAGACCAAGTTCTTCTGCTACCTGGCTGGCCTCAGGTGAATCCCATAACCTCTGTGACCTTGAGGCCCCTCTGGGTAAGTGGGCATCTCAGACCTTGGCTCACAGTTCACTGGGCTGTATGGAAGTGACAGTGCAGGAACTCCTAAAGTGACCAGAGCCTCACAGGCCCCCCTACCCCCTACTCCAAGGGACGCTCTGTGACACCAATCCACTCTTCCCTTCAGTGGCTCCCCATGCCCGCGGCCTCTTCCTCCACCTCAGCTCAGTGTTGTGATCACCCTCTGCGGCCTCCCGGCGTGGTCTTGGCTTTCCCCTGAAAGGAAGTTAGAGTCTAAGGACTAAGAACGGTGGGAAGGTGGGAAGTAAAGTGGCAGGGACACAGGGGAGCTGCTGTCCTTGGCACATCCTGCCTCTCATCAGGGTGGCAGGAGGACGTTCAGGAGGAATCGTGTATCTTAGCAAAGCACAAGGACCCGGGGAGGGAAGGGAGGAGAGGAACTTGGTATCTGGGGTAGGGCAGCCAGCTGTGTGAGTCCAGAGGTTGGGCTCTCCAGCCACTCTCGGCTACTCCAGAGTGAGACCTCAGGGCTGGGGGATTCATGAGATCTGACCTCCAACCCCCCAACCTGCAACTCCTCATACATGTGTCTGTCTCCACAGACTCGGGAAATCCTTTGCCTTTCCCACAGGCCATTTTGAAGCACCCTCAGATGCTTCCTCCCCCATCCCATAGGATGACAGCCTGATGTGCTATTCTGGGGTCTGGGGTACGTCCTTTCTAGGCTGGGGTGCCAAGCGTGTGCTTCCCTCTCTTCCAGGCCAGTCTTACAGCCTTCCAGGTCCCAGGGCTCGCTTGTATGCTATTCTTCGAATGGCTGGTCTTCCAGACCCCTTGCAAAGGAGGGATTGGTGACACTCTTGTTTGTTATGGTCCCCTGGTCTGATGGGTGACAGTATTTCTGTTGGGTTACACTGGCGAGAACATCAGAACCCGACTGGCAGTCTGTAAGGGAAAGAGGACTCCTGGGGGCCCTGGAGCCCAGGCCCATTTCATTATTCAAAATGATGCCCCCTCCCACTTCTGGAGAGTGAGCTTTATAAAATGACCTTCCTGTCCACCTCAGAGCCAGGCCCCTCCCAGGTGCTGTTCATGGGCAGAGACTGCCTGAAAGACATGATGTCATTCTCACAGTAACCCTGTCATGAAGGTGTGCCCCCCATTCCACAGAAGAGTAAACTGGGGGTCAGACACAGAAAACTCTAAAAACCCTGGGAACGAGCTGAGCCAGACCCCGGCTAGAGTCTTGTCCACATTTCTTGGAAATGTGTGCCCGAATTGAGATGTGAGCTGGTTAGAGGGATCTATTGGAGGACCCCAGGGCAGGAGTGGGGCATGGCTAATGGCACTTAGCAGGCACCTGGGCATGTGTAGGGATACGAGGTGGCTGGTGGGAACCCACAGGGTGGAGGGAGATTCCACCATGGGGGCAGACTCTTGTGTGTGTGCATGTGGGGGTGGGGGGAGAGAGTTTGTGTGTGCTAGTACCCTAGTACTGGGACTTGAAATCAGGGCCCGGGCACTATCCTTTATCTTTTTCTGTCAAGGCTGGCATTCTACCACTTGAGCCCCAGCTCCATTTCTGGCTTTTTGCTGGTTAATTAGAGATAAAAGTCTCACGGGCGGAAGTGGCGCTGTGGCTCAAATGGTAGAGTGCTCGCCTTGAGCTGAAGAGCTGAGGGATAGTGCCCAAGTCCAAATTTCAGCCCCACAACCGACAAAAAAAAAAAGAGTCTCACGGGTTGCCCAGGCTGGCTTTGAACTTTGATCCTCAAATCTCAGCTTCCTGAGTGGTTTGGATAACTGGTTCCTGGCTATATCCCTGAATCTTTAAAATGCTGTCTTTGAGGCTCAGCAGGGAAATCCTGGAGGATCGGCCAGCCTCTACTTCCCACTAGATGGCACTGTTGCAGGTCATTTTCACCCAGGAGCCCTTTGTAGGCTGTGTGTAGCAGTGTGTATATGCACACTGATCTTGTTGGGGGCAGTGGGTCTGACTGTGTGTGTGTGTGTGTGTGTGTGTGTGTGATGGTTCAGCCAGCAGGGAGGTTGAACAGAGTCCCAGCCCACCTCTTGCTCCTGGGAATTGCTCCTTAGAATAGAAGTTACCGCTGCTGCGAATTGTGTGCGGCAGGTTTCTGTGGACTGTACATTGTGGGCATCAGACACTAGAGAATTTCCGAGTGACCAGGACAGGCCCAGCTCTTTTGATGGTCCATCTACCTGCAGAAGGCTGGCAAGTCCTGAAACTGCTTTAGAAGTCTCTGGGTGGGCATTATTGGGGAGAGGGGTTTGAGGGAGGCAAGTGAAGAAGCTTGAATGTTTCTAGTATAAATGTGTTGTCTTTTGTGTGTCAGCTCTGGTTTCTTGTATGGCTACAGGAGTGTCCTGTAGAGAACCTTCAGAGGCTGGATAGGCTACTGTTGTCAGTCACTGTGTCTGCACAGGCCTGGCGCTTGAGTAGACTCTGTGATAGACACGTTTCTCAGGTGAGTGATCATTTATACAGGAGGAATTACTAGGTAGAGAATTCAAATTCCTCAGGACTTTAGCAGTGATTTAACTCATTTCTGAGATGAGGGAAACTGAGGCGCTGTGAGCTAGTCAAGGCCATATAGCCAGTCATGGAGAGAGGAGTAGAAGGCAGATGACGTGAGTTTGACCAAAGCTTCAACTATGTCCTCATCTGGAAGAGACCAACGCAACTCCCCAAGCAAGAGTTCCAGGGTGGGTCCACCCCAGTGAGCTCAGTTCATGGCCAGAGTTTAGTGGAAACACACACAGGACGCATCTGACACAACTCAGAGGTTCAGGGAAGAGGATATCAAGAAGAGGGTGTCCAGATAGCGGTCGGGTGCAGTTGTGCCTGTCCAAGTCTCTGTGCATCCTTTGCAGATGCCCTAAAGCAAGATGGGGGTTAGCAAGGAGAAGGCAGGGGCTCAGGAGAGAGTGACAGGGAAAAGACTGGCTTTTGGGCTGAGTGTGTGTGTTTGAGTGTCTAAATTATACACGCCTGACATTGTTTATATGTTCTCTTAAGCTGACAGTGTAAAAGCGATGTGTTTCTGGTTCTGAGGGGTGGAGGGAATACTGGGCATGTGTTTCCCCCTTGTATCTCAGTTGGGGTAGACAGGTTCGTGTTTGCATAGGCTTTGCTTGGTACAGCATTTTTCACCGTGTCACAGGGATGGAGAGAATATGATGGACTCCTGGCTTAGTCCAGGTGAAAGGAGTTGCCTCTCTACCCCGGGCTCCATCTCCATCAAGGCTCAGTCATCTGACATGCCTCTGTAAGGCTTCGTAGAGGAGGCCAGGCGGGTAGCATTCCTGATACCATGGCAACTTTCTAGATCTAGAAGGATCACAGAAAGACCTCAGAGGAGGGCTGAATATCAGTCCTCCATAGATGGCCAGTTATGAAGGTGGATGCCAGGGAGTTTAAGGGGCATTTGGGTCTTCAGAGGGGATGACTCTATTACCGGTTCTGTCATCAGACAGGAGTGAGGCTGACACCTGTGAGGCTGGGGCCTCTCCCAACCTACTAGGAGTAGAGGGGGGACACAGAGGCAGGTCCTGGGTGAGTTCTGAAATGGGAGAAGACCTAGCCGGGACCCAGCTGGCTGGATGGCTTTAAGAACCAGTGGGGAAGACTGTGGTAGGCCAGATTGGTATTCAAACGTTGAGTTTCCCACCTGTTTGCCAGTTGGTTCCCCACTCAGAAGAAGGGCCTACATTCAGCATGAGTTGGTGTGGCTAGGCCTGTCAGGGCTGGGCTCCCAAGACCCTAGCAAGAGGCCAAAGCAAAGGGCCAAGGCGCATCCCATGTGCCTCCCAGGTAACTTGATTCCTGGCCATGAGAGTCTTTTCATTTGTCAGATTACTTTTCCCTGCTGGCTCCAAGAGTGAAGATAAGCCAGGCCCAGCTGTCAGCAGGCCACCCAGCCACCTTCCTCCCTTGGCTGGCTTTGTCCCCTCCTTCCCCCCAGTCTCACCTGTTCAGGACATGTTCCTCATTCAGGTTGTTGCTGGGGGGGTGGGGGAGGGGGGCAATCACCTTCCCAAACCCACACCTGTAGTGTGGGCTCCTTAACTCTGTAGACAAAGACATGGTGTCACCCTTATTTCCCTATCCCTCATTTCCTCTCACTGGAGGAGACACTGCCCCCCCCCCCCCCCAAAGCATCATACTCACATCTCTCACCACCCCATTCGCTTGATGTATTTGTATTTTCTTGTCAGTTACATCCCTTCAGAGCAAAGCTTCAGAGAAGAGAGCTTAGGAGGAGTTCTGTGGAGTGCCAAGGAGGGATGGGGAATCCTTCTGCCAGATGTTTTTTGCTGAGTGGTCCAGGAGGGCATCTGTTCTCTGAAGACATGCAATGGGTCTGCACTGCCTCCCATGTCTATGCATCTTTAGCTTTTCTTTCAGTACCTTGGGGGAATGAACCCAGGGCCTCATGCTTGCTAGACAAGCAGTGTAACACTTGAACTATGCCCCCAGCTCCTTTTGAGATAGGGCCTCACGCTTTGCCTGGACTGGCAATTGAGTACCAGATTCTTCTGCCTGCACCTCATGAGTAGCTGGGATTATAGGTGTGTGGGACCCTCACAGAACCCTGGTTAGGTAAGTAGTACGACAACTTTCATACTGAATTCAGAGAGAGGATGGGACCTTGCCCAGGGTCTCTGTGCACAAGCCTCTGACAACTTATGTAAACCCTTATGGGTGTGAGCCCTGACATCAGGGGCACAGCTCCCCCTCTGTTTGTATTTCTTAATTGGTATTACCCCAGAAGTGGCTTTCTAACTCAAACTCCAATGGGGGGTGAGGAGAATGCTTTTAATTATATAATGAATTATTCTCCAAGCCCTGGCCATTGTGTCACGGCTCAGCCATGTGTGGGTTAGGGAGCCGGCTGAAGGGGAGTGTTTGGGATGAGTTGACGGCCCCCCTCTCTCCCCCTCAGCGTGCCTCTGCATTTTTCCATGCTGACTACAGAATAGATTTGGGGACTTGAATGGCCCAGGGGGATAAACGGGCCCACAAACGCCTGGGCTCCAGGGAACCATTTCCGCCATTTTGCCCCTAGTGGGCCAGAGAAAGCTGAGTGCATAAGGAGCTTTGTTTTGAAATGTGTTTTCAAAATAAAGGGTTTCATAATCACCGCGATTGCAAAAACAACTGCTGATCGGCATAACTTCCTGGAAAGCAAAGGCCTCCATAACAGTTGGGATTTAAAAGGCTATGCCCACTTACAAAATAAGTGTATCCCAATCAAAGCTTTACACACACACACACACACACACACGCGCGCGCACACACACACACACACACACACACACACACGGCTGAACTTTCATTTTTAGCCTTTCATGCTCCACCCAGAACTTCTGGGCCTCTGTTTCAAGATCTGATGTAACAATAGGAGGCTGAAATGGATTCCTAATTTTTCTTCCCATCCTCAAGTCTATAAAACAAGAGGCTGGAGGTAACTCCTTACGCATTGGTTGCAAAAGGAGTGGGACTATGTGTTGAGCAACCCGCTTGTCCACAGCTGATTGGATTAGGCATTGAAGTTCAGCCAAGGGCAACTTCCCATAGACCAGTGGGTAGCAGTGTGCTGTCCAATAGAGACTTGAGATTTGGAAGTGTGGTACCCGATAGGAATAAGATGGGAGCTGACAGGTAGGGGCAAGGCCAGAGATCAGGAGAGTATTAGAAGACACGGGACAGCAGAGACCCCTGGGAAGGTATCTGATAGCCACAGAAGGGGAGAGAGGAAGTCAAGGTCATGAGAATGTCAGAGCCAAGTTGGGGGAAAAAACCCACATGGCTTTGTCAAGGTAACTCCTGTTCTTGGGGCCTCGCTGAGCTATCTACACATGGCCTAGAAAATCTCTGAACCCGATTAAGTTTTACCCAGCCAAGGGCTGACCCACATTCTTGCTCAAGGAGGTGTTTCAAAGTTAAGCAAAATGTAGATTCTGCAATGGGGAATTGTCAGCCTTGGCCTGATCTCTCTCCTGCCCTGCAATTGAGGTTTTTAGGTCTGGGACAGTGGCTTCAGGACTGCTTTTCCCTAGAAGGTTTTTTTTTGTGTGTGTGTGTGTGTGTGTGTGTGTTGGAGGGGGGGGGTGGACAGTTCTGAGGCTGGGACTCTTGGCAGCCCCAGGAGACTGGGTTTCCAAGCCTGAGTTTCCCACAGAGGTGGAAGGACACGGTTCTGCTTTGGATTTGGAAAGGGTCTTGCTGCATTTTTCCAATGTTGGTTCAACGAAACTCAAAACTGTTTTTCCTAACTCTTCATTCTTAAGTCACTCTGTATGCACGGAGCAAGGCAGTACATGTGTGTTTGATTGCTTTACCCTGAAATCATCACCCTCTCTCCCTTGAGAAGTCCTGTGGCCTTTGGAGACATTTAAGCCCTTTCACCCCAGCTTTAAACAAGGACCCCATGTGCCGCTGGAAGCAAACGAAGGCAAAGGCGGAGGGTTTTAATCAAGGCAAAGGCATCCCTTCCTCCCTCCCTGATCCCACCCTCCCAGTATGGTCAAGGGCAGCCTAACCGGCAGCCTCGTTCCCAGGAAGCAAGGCCTTGGAGAAATCATCGCTCCTGTGAAGACATTGTAGGCAGGAAAGGAGAGCAACAGGGTGTCAAGTTGTAAATTATTGTCAAGAGTTGACTTGTGTGCTGTATCCTTGAGCTGGGGGGTGGAGGGGGCTCATGCCAGTTCCACCCACATCCTACCCTCAGCAAAGGCAGCAGGTCTGCCTCTGTGTCTACCTTCCCACCAGCGTCTTACAAGGAGCCTACTATGATGGTAGCATGGCAGGTGTGTGGATAAGGATGGCAGATATGACCAGTTCTGCACCTCAACTGCAGGAAACCCATTCTGGGATCAGGCTCTGTGGCAAACGAGAGAAGGGCCTGTCGCAAGAAACTGTGTTTCTGAGAGGTGGCGCGGTGTAGGTGTTAAGGAATTGGTTCCCCTAGTTCAAGTCCTAGCTCTGCCACTTACCAGCTGTGAGATCTTGGGCAAATTGCTTTTGTGTCTGTGCCCCTGCTTTACCACCTGTAAAATGGGAATAGCAACAAACTGGCCAAGCTCGTGGTAATTGATGAATGTATGAATGTTTGTTTGCTATGTGTCATCTGCCTAGCATTTAGCAAGTACTCTTTTTATTTTTATTTTTTATTGTGAAAATACCATACAGAGGGGTTACAATTACATGGGTAAGATAATGAGCACATTTCTTATCAAGCATCGTAGCCTCCTCCTTTGTTTCCCCTTCCCATCCCTTCCCATCCTCCCCACCGTCCCCCCCACCAAAGTTGTAAAGTACGTTTTTCGACATAACGACTTGTACATCTCATTGTTGAAATGGGTCCTCCTGTATCCCTGTTTTAACAATTTGTTTTTTCCCTTCCCCTCCACATACACCAACATCATATATAGTGAAAGCAGGGGTTATACCATGGGGGAGGGACATACAAAGCAACAAAGACATAATCTTATAAATATGTTAGAAACAATCGCATGAAAGATCTCTCTATTTTTTTTTTTTTTTTTTGTTAGTCGTGGGGCTTGAGCTCTAGGCCTGGAAGCTGTCCCTGAGCAATTCAGCTCAAGGCTCATGCTCTACCACTTAGCAAGTACTCTTTAGATGGTATCTGGTACATGGCTCTAATCCCAGCTACTCAGGAGATGGGGGAGGGTTGAAGTTCAAGGCCAGTCCAGACCAAAAAATTTGCAAGATTTGGCCGGTCATTGGTGGCTCACACCTGTAATCTTAGTTACTCAGGAAGCTGAGATCTGAGGAAAGCGGTTCAAAGCCAGCCCTGGCAGCAAAGTCCGTGAGACTATCTCCAATTAAACCACCAGAAAACCAGAAGTAGAGCTGTGGCTCAAGTGTTAGGGCACTCGCCTTGAGCTGAAGAGCTGAGGGACAGCGCCCAGGCCCAGAGTTCAAGACCCATGATGATGAAAACAAAATTGGAAGATTCATATCTTAACCAATAAGCTGTATGTAGCTATGAGCACCTGTCATTCCAGATATGTGGGGAGCAAGAGGCTGGCCTGGGTGTTAACATGAGACCCTTTTGGAAAAATAACTAAAGCAAAAAACCCAAGTCTGCTCATATGAAGGACGTTGTACATATACATAAAGCAATGTGATGATTCTGATTTGCTTTAAAGTAACAGGGGAGTTAGGAAGGGGGTTGAGTTACAGAGGACTAGCCAGGAGGCAATGGTTCTTAAAGCTTAGTGATGAGTATATACAGGTTCGCTACAAAGTTCTTTCTTTTGGAAATTCTTTTTTTTTTTTTTCTTGAGGCTTGAACTCAGAGTCTAGATGCTGTCCCTGAGCTCTCAAGGCTAGTGCTCTACCACTTTAAGTCACAGCATCACTTCCAGTTTTCTGGTGGTTAATTGGAGATAAAAATCTCATGGACAGCCTGGTGCTGGTGGCTCATGACTAATCCTAGATCTCAGGAGGCTGAGATCTGAGGATCGAGGTTCAAAGCCAGCCTGGGCAGGAAAGTCCATGAGACTCTTATCTCCAATAAACCACCAGAAAACCGGAAGTGATGCTGTAGCTCAAGTGGTAGAGCGCTCGCCTTGAGCTGAAGAGCTGAGGGACAGCGCCCAGGCCCAGAGTTCAAGCCCCACGACCGAGAAAAAAAAATAATAAAAAAATCTCATGGGACGTGGCGCTGTGGCTCAAGCGGTTGAGTGCTAGCCTTGAGTTGAAGAGCTGAGGGACAGCACCTAGGCCCAGAGTTCAATCCCCATGACCAACCAAAAAAAAAAAAAATCTCATGGACTTTCCTGCCCTGGCTGTCTTCGAACAGTGAACTTCAGATCTAAGCCTCCCGAATAGCTAGGATCACAGGCTTGAGCCACAGGCGTTGGGCTCTTTTGAAAATTCTTTATAGGGAAAAAGCCAATAAGTGTTATACATGTGGATTATGTGTATAATAGTATGAATACACATGTATATGACAGAATGTTTATAGCGGAGCTCTGCCAAATATGGAATGTAGTATTCAATACTTTACAGATTAACTCAATTACACATTTAAGATTCAAGTGGTATAGGCTGTGATAGCACAAAGAGTTTCCGTCTTGGGGCTTGAAATCAGGACCTCGGTGCTATCCCTGAGCTTCTTGAACTCAAGGCTACACTCTACCACTTGAATCACAGCACCACTTCTGTCCTTTTCTGTGTATGTAACTAAGCCACCTTCCCAGCCCACAAAGAGTTTCCTTTTAAAATTGAATAGAGAAAGTTAATTTGATGAAAGGAATAGGAAGATAGCATGAGTGGAAAAGCCATGTGGTAGAGATTGGGCCTCTTGAAGCAAAGATGCTAATGGAAATGGCTCCTGTCGTTCCTCTAAAGGCACTTGGTGACAGCCTTTTGGTGTCATTTACTTACACACGTAGCGTGGGGGACACAGCAGCAGGAGGCAGGAGGGGGACTGTGGGCTTTGGAAACTCATAGACCTTGATTGAACCATCGGATCTGCGCCATCATGGCAGTGGGCTGTGTGGTCAGAAGACATCCATGCTCTGCCTTGTTTCCTCATCTGCCAGTTTGTCGGTCGTGGGGCCTGAACTCTGGGCCTGGGCGCTGACCCTCAGCTCTTCAGCTCAAGGCAAGCGCTCTACCGCTTGAGCCATAGCTCCATTTCCGATTTTTTCTGCTTATGTAGTGCTGAGGAATAGAACCCAGGGCCTCATGCACACAAGGCAAGCACTCTACTAACTGAGCCATCTTCCTAGCCCTCACCACCCATCTTAACAATGTCCTTGGGAGACTGAAAGAAGATGCCACTTGTGGGAGACCTGGCTAAGAGCCTGGCGTGTGATGGGTTCCTATCTGTGGTAGTGTACCTGGGAATAAGTAGAAGGCAAGATGTCTCAGGCCTGGCATGCTCTTCCCGGAACAAATGATTCATGCAACGGGGTACAGTTCTGATGGGTGCGTTGTTGTTTTGCTGCTGTCCTGGTCTGTGACTCCTGAAAGCATATGGCTAGGAGCCAGGTGGAGGCACGTTGAGCAGACAGGAAGGGGGGACCTCGTCAGTCTATGTAATCAACACGTCCGTAGCCATGGGATGTATCGTATCTGTGGCTCCCTGGCTTGTTCTCATCATCACATCATTGGTTTGCTAATTCTGTTGCTGGAAACAGGTCTCGCCCTAGTCAAGCCCCAAATCCACTGTCTATGATTCACTGACAGCAGCTTTCCTTGAGTACTCACTGAGTGCCAGAGACCAGGCGAAGTATTCTGTAGGCCTGCCCCAATTGAACTCCCATGACAGTGTCCAAGGAAGGCGTTGCTGCCTCCAGCTGAGGAAGCTAAGGTGGTGGGGAGCTAGTGACTTCCCAAGTGCACTATAGCAAGCAGGTGGCAGGGCCAGGACAGAGCTGGCTGTGATTCTTGGTCACGGGACTCTTTACCCAATGGTTGTATAACAGCCTGTGAACCTGGTCCTGCGATGGCGTCACGAGGCCATTTTGTGGGGACAATGAGCCTGGTGGTGAAGATGCTGGCTTGGGTGTGCTAAACCTGACTGAGCTATGGCTGTTTCGGGTCTGGAGACCCTTTTAGACATTAGCACTTAAAAGTGCAGCCTCTGCACATCTTCAGAGAAGTAATGACAAGTAGTCTTTGAACATTTTCAAATTATGTTTTAGGTCGAAAGGACCTTCTTCTTTTTTTTTAAAGTGTGCGTTGGGGTATACGGATGGAAAACACATGCCTTGATTTCTGTCACTGGTGCCCAGAGTCCCTGAGATGACGGCTGAGTTTCACGGTAGTCTGTTAACAGATTTCCTAAATAATTTTTCCACAAGTCCAGCAGTTCTCTGCAGATATTCAATAGGGGCATCTGGCATTTCTGAAGGAAAAGGGGGATGGGTGGAATAGGCTCGTGGCTTAAATATGTTAATGACCTTTAACTGGATTAATAAAAACTTTTGAACGGGGTCAACTCTATACAGAAAGAAAAATGTCGGCGAATCTGGCGATCACATTAAGGATTCTTGACAAATATGAAGTCTAATCACCGGCGAAGGAGCAAAGATGCCAGCATTTACATGGTATCATTTTTATTTTCATGTGGTTCCCTGGAGGCTCTGTACTTACTCCAGGGGCCTTGACACTACTTACTGAATGCTTTTTGGGTGGGTCCCTCTGGGTAACTGCCTTCAGACCCCTAGTACCCTTTCCTTTCTGTTCTTAGAGGCTCAGTGGCCCACAAAACTCAGATCAATGAAAAATCTGTTTGGGTAATTGTAATCAGCTATCAGCTGGCACAGTATTTCTCTAAAGGATACAATTCTCCAGACCTCAGGGACACCAGAGTTTAGCTGGTGTTTAGCTTGAGTTTGCGAGGGTTAAGCAGATCTGGGCTGGCCTTCCTTGGCGCTTGCTGTCAGTGACCTTGGCTGAGATTGCTCAGCTGTGTAGGGTATGGCTGGTAATGCCAGGCTAGGGTGGCCTCACCTGAGATACCTGGGTGATTCGACTGTGTTTGACTTGTCTTTTGTCCCCTGTTGGCGTAACTGGGGCTTGATCTTAGGGTGGTGACAGAGGCATCAAGAGCAAGGAACCTGTATGCAAGTTGATTTCAAGCTTGGGATCCCTTTTGCTAGTGTCTCATTGGCCAAAAAGAGTCACATGGTAAAGGATACAGGCAAAGGCAAGGAATTGTGACTTTTTTTTTTTTTTTTGGGTAGTCTACCAAAGGGATTTTGTGCCAAAGGTTGCTGTGACCTTACAGCCTTGTCCATGGTATTCTGTGTGATCAGTGAAGTGCCCTCGATGAGCATGCCACATATTGTCCACAGGAGACAATTCCAAAGCGCCTGTGAGCAACCGCAGCGGTGCCAGAGACCGCTATGGCCTCTCAGGTGACTCCTTTGGGGCCAAAGGCTTAAGAGTCCCACCTTGGGACTTGTTGGATCGAGCTGATTTCTGGATGATACACTGGCCATTGAGGGAGAAATGGTTTTTTGTTTGTTTCTACAGCAGCTAGATCTTCAAACAGTGAAGACCTCCTCCTTCCCTCTCTCCCTCCCTCCTCTCCATCTTCCTTCCCTTCCTTTCTCTTACCTCCTTTTTCTTTCCTCCCTTCTTCTCTTTCTTTCTTCCTCCCTTCTTCCTTCCCTCTTTTCCTCCCTCCCTCCTTCCTCTCTTCCTTCTTCTCTTCTTCTCTCCCTCCCTTTCTCTCCTTTTCCTCTTCCTCCATTTATTCTCCCCCCCATCTTCCATTCCCTTCCTCTCCATTTTTTCTTTTTTATTCCTTTTGTGGTGTTGGAGCTTGAAGTCTTTTACTACTCAGACTGGCTTCAAACCATGATCCTCAGATTTCACCCTCCCAAGTAGCTAGAATTATATGCATGAGCCACCAGCATCCAGCTCTCTCCTCTTCTCTCTGCCTGCCTCTCTCTGCCTCCCTCTCTGCCTCCCTCCCTCTGCTCCCTCCCTCTGCCTCCTTCCTTCCCTCCCTCTCTCTCCCTTCCTCCCACTCCCCCCCTCCAGTGTCTCCTTGTGTGTGTCAGGCTAAACTTAAGTGGCTGTTCTGCTTTTGCCTCCCGAGTGCTGGGATTACAGGCATACACCACCATATCCAGCTCTGATCTTTTTCAAGCACTCATTTCTTGGCTACACTGGCTAACCCAGACCCTTCTCCACTTTTCTGACTGATGGAACCTTCAAATGGCAGGGATAAATAGAATGTATGATGGATCTGTGAGCCACTTGAAGGTCTAAGCCATCAAGTGCACTCTGTGCTTTGTCAGTCTCTGGGCATGCAGAGACAAACAGGAGGAGGAGGAGGGATGGGATACAAGGGAGAGGGACCTGCGTGGGCTGTGATGATGAAGTTCTGTGAAATGGAGAAGTGCATTTAACACAGCTCTCTATACCCAAATACACACACACGCACACACACACGCCCTTGATTCAGAAGCTCACAAAGCACCACATATGCACTGAGAACACATATGCATACCCACAATCTGTTACACATGTGAATACCAGAGTACGAGAGATCAAGCGTGAGGCATTGTACTATAAGGGGTCAAAGGATGAGCATGTGCCTGCTCCTCGACGGAGAAGGCTGGTAGGAGACATTCACACTGGCCCTCTGAGAGCAGAGGCTCGCACAAGACTAGTGCAGAGCAACAGGAGGTTTGGGATTGTGTAGGGGAGGGGATGAAGAGGTGGTAAGATGAGATGGACAGAGACGCAGGTTGTAAAGGAAACCCAGTACAAGCTCAGGGGCCTTTCCTACACAATGGCACAGGGCATGAAGAGAAGAAGGAGGAGGAGGCTGGGAAGGATTCCAAGGCTAAATGGGAGTAAAAGAGAGTTCAGTCAATTGGCTGGATGGCTTTGGCTAACAAGGGAAAGCAGAGAGGCATATGTGGAGGAGGTTCTAGTGCCTAAAAAGGCCACGGTGGTTAATTGTGTATGAAATTAAAATGTCAGTGCATAGTGAGGCATGGGTGGCTCACGCCTCTAATCGTAGCTACTCAGGAGGCTGAGACTTGAGGATCACGGTTCAAAGCCAGCCTGGGAAAGAAAGTCTGTGACGTGCGTTTCTCCAGTTAAGCACCAGAGAGCTGAAAGTGGATCTGTGGCTCAAGTGGTAGAGCACTAGCCTTGAGCACAAAAGCTCAGGGACAGCTCCTAGGTCCTGAATTCAAGCCCTAGGACTGGCACAAAAGAAATGTAACTGTAGCAGTGAACCAGGGGTTTGGGATTAGAAGAACCTGGGTTTAAATTCTTGTTTCACCACAGTGCCCTGGAGGCAAGTCATTTAACCTCGCTGACACTCAATTACTTGTAAAATGGAGCTCATATACACAGGGAACTCTGTTTTGAGCACTGCTTGAATTAACCCAGATAAACAGATAAAGGAGTGACTTGGAGAGATGGGGGCAAGTTCTATGGAATGGTGGCCACAGGCAGTGTGACCACCCCCTGGTGGTGCCCTTGAGCAGAACCTCTGGCTTGGTGGAGCAGGCAGGGGCAGCTCAAAAGCTGATTGGACACACAAGACAGGTTTGAAGGTTCTCTGTGCGCGCGTGCATGTGTCTTTCCCCCCAAAAACAAACCCATCTGAGCCAGGTTGCTTTAGCTTTCATTGCTTCCTCTGTCAACCTTGAACTAATTCCCTAACTCAGTCCTCAAATCCTCATCTGAAACCAGAGACGCCGGGGTGGCATTTGGTCTTGCTGCTGCACACTGAGGTCAGAAAAGAGTGCCAGGAGCAGAAAGTCCAGGAGGCAGTAAACCCCTCTCATCTGAGTTAAGCACACTCATCACTAGTCATTCTTCCTCATTAGGATGTCAGGCCCCAGGGAACAGAGCAGCTGCTCCCTGGCTTCATCTTTCTGAATATGGATGGAACCTGGTGCCTGCAGAGAAGGCCAGCAAGATGTGTGGGGGAAGGCTGCGGATGCCCCCTAGAGAGACAGACAGACAGCAGACAGGTGAATAGAAATCCTTAGACTGAGATTCTAGATCCTCGGAGTTATTTAAAAGAACAGACAAATAACAGGCACATCTCCAGATTGAAGGGTCACTCCCACTCAGGGTCACTTCTAGGGAAGTCCCTCTAGGTCTGGCTGGTGAGTTGTCTCCAATGCTGCTACTGTGCTCAACCTTGACCTGCTCAGAACACACAAGCTGGGTGTGTGGGTGTGCTACCCTCTTCTGCGGATAAGATAGGAATAAACACTACACTTAGGATTGTTTGGGTGGGTAGAGACCTGAGAGGCCCAAAGGATGCCAAGGTTCTGTTCCTCATTCCCCAGCCTGCTGCACCACTTTGGGTTTTAATAGAGAATAGCAGACAGGCACAAAGAGAAATTGTGGATTGGCTGCTTCACTTACTGAAACTGAGCGGATCTGATCACATGACTTAATCCTAGATTGTTCCATCAAGAGCACCAGGACCTCAGGTCCTCAGCAGAGGCATCTGGTTTATATAATCCTGACTCTGGTACTGCGGACACACAGAGGAATATCTCATAAAACAGAAAAACTCAGTATCTGGATTGCAGTTCAAAGCCAGCCTGGGCAGGAAAGTCAATGAGACTCCAGTGAACCACCAGAAAACTGGAAGTGGAGCTGTGGATCAAAGTGGTGGAGCACTAGCCTGGAGCAAAAGAGCTCAGGGGCAGTGACTAGGCTCTGAGTTCAAGCCCCATGACCAACAAAAAAATAAAAATAAAAACTCAGTTTTCCCATCAGTAAACATCACCTAAGAGTTTGCTCTTGGTTCACAGAGGACGGAAATCTGTTGGCTTTGACAGGCACCTCTTCTTTCTCAGTTCGCTTCCACTTTATTCCAAGGGTTCAGCTAGAATTTGTGCTAGATCAAGTTCCTTGTTTGGCAGTAAGGCTTCTTGACTCAAATCCATTAAGTTTTACCCTCAATAGTCGTGTTTTAATTTCAATACAGAGTATGACTCTCCCATCCCCCCCACCAGTGTCCCCTTCCGCCCCATGCCCAGGGCAGCTGAGCCAGATGTGTTGTCCTTGATGGCAGAAGGCTGTCACGGCCACCGAGGAGCTGATCGTTGAGCATCAACCCGGCAGCTGTGAGAAGGCGCAGGTACTTTGGATCCATTTGGGACAGACAGCAGTACACATTTAGGGCCTTGCCTCAGGATGGCCTGAACTGAAGAATAGCACATTGGTTTGTTGTACTGATAGCACATTACCTAAGTGAGAAAAGACAGGCCGACAGGAGGTGGAGGTGTGGTACCTGTTTTCCAGGGGGCTGGAGGTAAATCCTGTGAAGACACAGGACCCATCTATATGTGGAATGTAGGAGGGTTCCGAGGCCAGAGGCTTGCTGGAGTGAAGAGTCACCTTGCAGCGGAAGCAGCACCATGCCGGTGGGCTTCAGCTAGCTTTGTGGTAGCACCTAACGCTTTTGGAGATACTAGCTTGATGCGGTTTTGGAGGGTTAGGGTTATTTTAGTATGACAGAGCTGAAGCAGAGAGAGTTAGAGAAAAACATTTCCCGCTCCCCACTCAGGAAGTAGGATGTTACAGCCTCCTGTTCCATACATCTGTACTCCCCTGACATGGTGGTGAGCTGGGACGCGTCTCCACAGGCAGAAGTCTCACGTAAGCCTACATTTTCTTCCCCATTTTGTTCAGGTCCTCTTGGGATCTGTCTGCCCAACGGAGTCCTGTGAAAGCATCCTGTTCATAGTGCTGTAGTGGTGTGTGATACCTTCATAAGAGAATTGATAGATGAAAAAAGTCAGGTGTGATAGACTCATAGTAGAAAGATGGTGAGGATCACGCTAAGGCTCATGAGATAATCATTCATTTTTATTTGCGGGGGGGGGGGAGGCTGGCTTGAAACCATGATCCTCAGATCTCAGCCTCCTGAGTAGCTAGGCGTGAGCCACTAGTTCCTGGCTTTCATCTTTACACTCACCAGTGATTTACTGAGACCTCTTCTTCTGGGATGGATACCTTCTCTTTGAACCAAAGTGTCATGGCACAGTAGACAGTCCCAGTTCTCAAAGAACTGCTGAGTTGGAGTAGAGGTAGGAGGGTGGGAGAAAAGACCAATCAACAGATAATTCTACTACTTTGGAATAAACGTTAGTAGAAATTTAAGTATGGGATGCCGAGGGAATTGGGGGAGGAGGGCAGACTGGGGGAACTTGGCGTGGCTCATAGCAGCAGGTTGGTTGGGATGATTGTCCTTCATGTTCGACACCTTCCTTGCCAGTTGTTAATGCTCCCGGGGCCGCTGTACCCTGAACCAGCTCAGTGGGCAAAGCCGTGGCCCATTTCATTAGGGAGTTGTGTTTCCAGCTTCACCACCTAAGCCCCATTAAGTCTCTTACTTACTGGGGAAGCAGCAAATCAAGATGACATTTCCAGAATGATAGCCCAGCCCGTTCCTAGAGGAACAGCTAAATCCTCACCCATATTAAATACCTTCTCAACAGCAGCGGCTGGGCCATTTAGGAAAATTGAAAGAGAGGGCCGGAGAGTGGGGGAGATTAAAAACTAGTGTCATAGTGTTTCCAGTCCTGTGGCAATGAGGAGACTTGCCCATATGGCCTTTTCACTTTATCCTCCTCTTGGTTTATCCTGCATCTGCAACCAGTCAGAGGTCTGGTCATTATGAAAGTGGTTTTGCAAAGAGGTACTCGGGTTTCCAGCTGTCTGCCATGAGGCTGGCCAGGTCTTTGGCTGAAGGCTGTCACCTGGTACACATGCTCTAGAGTCTTTGTACTAGCAAAAAAAAAAAAAAATCGAGAGATGTCTATTAGCAGATTTCAGGGTCTGTGTCTACTCATGTGAAAGAGTGCAGAGTAAGGGAACTGGTGACCAGAGACAGGAGAGAGCTTACCTTGATTGTGATTCAAGCAGTGCTAACTTAGAAGAACAGTCATGGGGCTTGAACTCAGAGCCTGGGCACTGTTGTCCCTGAGCTTTTTCCGCTCAGGCTAGTATTCTACCACTTTGAGCCACAGTGCCACCTCTGGTTTTCTGGTGGTTCATTGGAGGTAAGAGACTCATGGACTTTCCTGCCAAGGCTGGCTTTGAACCACAATCCTTAGATCTCACTCTCTTGAGTAGCTAGGATTACAGGTGTGAGTGACCAGTGTCCAGCTTTTGGTACCATTTTTAATCTATTGCATTAACAGACTAATGAAAGGAAACACTTAACACTGTCTGGACCCAGGAAAAGGAGTGTGCGTGTGTATATGGCTTGTGGAAGTGTGAAGTGATAGTTACGTTTTTTTGGAAAGTGCTTAGGCCAAGTAGGTCAAGATTTTTAATGTGTATCGAGAATTCCAAAAATGTTGTGACAGTCAGCATTATGACTCCGCTTCTAGGTAATTACTTCAAGATAATTACAGAGGTTCAAAAAGAGAAGCAATTTCAGGCCTCCCATTAAGGATTATCCAAGTGGTACACTGTAAGAGTAGAGGTGAGCCAGTTATTTCAAATGATCTTTGTGAAAGATAAGAAGAGATGAATCTGTTGGGTTAAAAAGGGTATGTGTTCATCCTCTTTCAATCTCATAGATTGGCATGTATAAAAATGCCCCAATGATGGGGCTGGGAAGGTGGCTCAGTGGTAGAGCGCTTGCCTTGCATGCATGAGGCCCTGGGTTCGATTCCTCAGCACCACATAAGCACACCACATAAGCAAAAAGAAAAAAGCCAGAAGTGGCGCTGTGGCTCAAGTGGTAGGGCGCTAGGCCTTGAGCTGAAGAGCTGAGGGACAGCGCCCAGGCCCAGAGTTCAGGCCCCATGACCGGACCCAAAAAAAAAAAATACAACAGTGATTACAAAAAAAAGGCATTTTAGCTGGGTGTCCGTAGCTCATGCCTGTCATCCTCCCTACTCAAGAGGCTGAGATCTGAGGGTCAAGGTTCAAAGCCAGCCAGGGCAGGAAAGTCTATGAGGCTGTTCTCTCCAGTTAACCACCAGAAAACCAGAAGTGGAGCTGTGACTCAAAGTGGTAGAGTGCTAGCCTTGATCAAAATGCCAGGGACAGAGCCCAAACCCTGAGTTCCAGTCTCATGATTGACAAGAATAGTTCAGGGACAGTGCCCAAGTCCTGAGTTCAAGACTCTAGACTGGCAAAAAAAGTCCTCTCTTCTATAGCAAATTCATGCTAATTTTAAAAAGGGTACAAAAGCACCTTATACAAGTTATTTTCTTCTGTAATAGCTGTGGGTTGAAGTCAGGTTTCACTTGGCAGACAGGTGCTCTACCACTTGAGCCATGTCCCCAGCAAGGCATGTGCATCTGTAGGAAGCAGCCTGGCATCACATGGCAAGCCTGCCATCGTTGAGTCCTCGTGGTGGTTCTGTAAAAGAGCTCCAGCTTCGCGTAACTTTGAGAAGCTATTGCGGTGCCACCTCTTTGGAGATCCGTGGGTACAATGGCATCCCACAGTCCTCCAAGTGAATGACTTGTTTGGTTTGTTGTAGTATTTCTCAAACCTCAGACCCCCCCCCCTTTTATCATCTTGAAAAACTCTACACAGGGGGCTGGGAAGGTGGCTCAGTGGCAGAGTGCTTGCCTTGCATGCCTGAGGTCCTGGGTTCGATTCCTCAGCACCACATAAGCAAAAAGAAAAAAGCCAGAAGTGGTACTGTGGCTCAAGTGGTAGAGCGCTAGCCTTGAGCTGAAGAGCTGAGGGACAGCGCCCAGGCCCAGAGTTCAGGCCCACGACCGGACCCCCCCAAAAAAACAAAAACAAAACTCCACACAGGGTTTGGTGGCTTCAGGTGGCTACTTGGGAGACAAATCAGGAGGGTGGTAGTTTAAGGCCAGCTCCCACACAAAAGTCTTATTCAGTAAAAGGCATGGAGGCATGGTGGCAACTGCCAGTTAACCCCAGCTATGTGGAAGTATACATGGGAGGATCGAGCTTCAGGCCGGTCCCTGGCATAAATGGAAGACATTATTTGAAAAAGAACTAAAGCAGAAAAGGGCTGGGGATGTAGCTTATGTGGTAGAGTTGTCTACCTAGCACGTACAAGGCTCTGAGTTAAAAACACAGTGCTATACAACAATCTCCAAAGTCTTGGGACACGTAGACACACACACACGCACGCACACACACACCCATGAGAGAGCAAGTGTGTGTGTGCAAGGACATATTTTGAGATCAGAAGACTTGGTCTGACTCATACTGATTAGCTGTGTGAGCCCGGTGAATTACTTAGGGGGATATAACTTTGAACATGCATGTAAAAATGTGGTAATGGAATCTCTCGTTGGTTTTCTTTTTCTTTTTAGCAGTAGAATGAAGTTCAGGAAAACTGTGTAAAAGACCTGGTTCAACATTTGTGTGTGATCTCGCTGTCTCTCTCCCTCTCCCCCCCCCTCTGTGTGTGTGTGTGTGTGTGTGTGTGTGTGTGTGTGTGTGTGTGTGTTATGTATAGCAAGGCAACATAAGAAATTTGTAAAGATGGTATATATCCTTAGGCTTATAACACATCCAAGGTTTAAAAGGATTAAAATCCTTCAGGGAGGGGCCAAATGGGATTACAGGCACATACCACCATATTTGGCGATAGATGTGGTTTGAAAGTATGTCTCCGGTCCATGTGCTAAAAGCTTGGTCACCAGCTGTGGTGCTGTTGTGAGGTGGTAAACCGGTTCAGGAGGTGGGATTGAGTGGGAATAAGTTAGCTCACTAGGGAT
This sequence comes from Dipodomys ordii, assembly GCF_000151885.1. Classification (NCBI taxonomy): domain Eukaryota; kingdom Metazoa; phylum Chordata; class Mammalia; order Rodentia; family Heteromyidae; genus Dipodomys; species Dipodomys ordii. The sequence goes on from NW_012267409.1 coordinate 1,654,436, forward strand.
TGCGCCCTGGGAGGGAATATTAAGACTTAAATCCCTTCTCCCCAGACCTTCTTCTCTCCCCACTCCTCCTCCTCCTCCTCTCTCCCTCCCTCCTTCCCTTTTCTTTATCTCCCTCTCCCTCCCACTCTCTTCTCTCCTGACTTCTCCTCTCCCCTCCTCTCCTTCTCTTCACCCTGTTCTTTCCCTCTCTCTTTCTCCCTCTCTACTTTGTGGCAACCATGACACCTACTTTGCCCCATGCTTCCTCTATAATATACCGAGTCACCATAGACTATGAACAAATTGGCCAAGTGATCATGGAGTGATGAATCCATGGCACCATGAGCCCAAACAACCCTTTCCTGCTGCAGCTAGATTATCCTGGCGGTTTTGGCATAGTGATGGAAAGCTGACACAATGATGAAAGACACGAATTGTGTTTCCATTCCAGCAACCCACAGAACACGTAAAAAAGAGATGCCCTTTGAAACATACCAAGAAATGGCCAACACTCAGAAGTAAGTTGAATAAAATCTAGGTGCACCCTCTAGGAAGAAAACTCCAACACTCAAAGAAAACAAGTCCTAAACAAATTTGGAAACATACTATGCTGAGGTTGGGGATTCAATTCTGTGTGTGTGTGTGTGTGTGTGTGTGTGTGTGCGTGCGTGCATGCGTGCGTGCGTGCGTGCGTGTGTGCGTGTGTGTGTGTGTGTGTGTGTGTGTGTGTGTGTGTGTGTGTGGTGCGGGGTGAGTAGTCTAAAGGGCTTTATAGACTCAGGGCAATTGCAGTCGGTCTCAACTGGTTTGTCCTTGTGGATGTTGACCGGGTGATTTCAACTTGGATGGAGATGCGAAGGAACAGTAGGTCAGATGGAGATGCGAAGGTCAGTAAGGGCAGTGTGGGAGAAGGGCAAGATTGTTCGGACCCTGTGGCCCTGGTAGCTTGGGATGCTTCTCCAAAAGAAGAGGCTCTGGCAGTTCTGGGGCTGCCCATGAGGAATGGGGATCTGAAGATAGCTCAAGCAGAAGAAAGCTGCACCTCGCTCTCTCTGAGCCGGGCAGGTGGCCACTGGGGCTGGGCCTGCCTGATGGGGATTACAGCACTACCCCCACCTCATACACACACAATGGCCAGCCTGCCCGGCCTAGCCTTCCACACAAAGCCCTGCTCCATGGCCTCTCTGTTTGTTTTGCTTTGCGACTGCCTGAAATGAATATCTTCACGGGTTTGTGCAACAGGACCCACTTGAAACAGATACCTTCCTGGAGGCCGAGGGGGGTGGTGCAGCTCACAACGGGACTGGGGGTAGTCGGGACATGTAGGTAAGATCGTTGTGCCCACCTGTAGGTCAGAGGTCAGCCTCAGATGGGGGACAGCCTTGTCAGTGCTGTAAAAGTCTAGACCTCAGTCCTGCTGGGCCCTGCCCATGGATCAGTGGCTGCTAGCCCACAGGTGTGCCCGGCGATTGATGTCCCCTTGGCCAGGAAGCAGGGAGGAGGGGAGGGGGCAGGGCTGTGGGCCAGCAGCTTACCCAGGGATTACCCAGATACAGGTGTCCACTCAATGTCAAGGAAGAGAGGGTGGGAGCAAACATTCCCCTCACTCCCCCTGCCCAGTGGGTAGGAGAGTGGGCAGAGGCACCTGGGTCTCCCCAGAGAAATCATTTTCTCCACAAGTGTCTCTGGTGCTGTATTTCATGAGACCATTTGCCGATTCTTGGCTGGATTTTTCTTTTTCTTTTAGTTGGGGGAGCAGGGGCTAAGCCCCAGTATTGGGGCTTAGCATTCAGGGACTAGGCACTGTTCCTTAGTTTTTGTCCACTCATGACTGGTGCTCGACCACATGTGTCACAGCCCCCCACTTTCAACTTCTTGCTGGTTTATTGGAAATAAGAGTCTCATGGGCTTTTCTGCCTACCTTGGGTTTGAACTTGGGTGATCCTCAAACCTCAGCTTCTTGAGTAGCTAGGATTACAGGCGCCTGGCAGAGACAATTGAATTGGATCGTAAGTTGTTCCTGGGGGAAAAAATGCCGTTTCCATGGCCGGAGTCTGTTGGGGTGAGTTTCTAGGACTGCTTCCTGAACAAATACCACAGAGGGTAGAGGGGGTCAAGCTTGTGTGGCCCCGTACCATGTGCTGGCCTCTGCAGTGATTGGGTCTCCCTCTCTGTAGGAGAGCTCACTTACTCTATCTGGATCTAGAGCTTCCATTCCTTTCTTCTGCCAAGCCCCAAAGTCTTTACAGAAATGAGAGTGAGCCAAGTGGCTCACTGGTCCCAGAGAACCTTGGAGGCCAAAGACACGTGTGTCACAAGCCATGTGTGCACCATTGCTAGTCTGAATCTGAAATTGTTTTTTTTTTCTATTTTCATTGCTTCTAAGCTTGTGCTTTAGATCCACTATTTTAAACCATCGATCCATATCCAGAACTGAAAACATAATTTAAAAATTATAATACTCTAAAAAAAATAAAGGGAAGCTAAAAATAGCTCCGAATCCTAGAACTTCTGGTTTCTTTGTGTTTAAGGACAATTCACTGTGGTGGGGAAAGGCGCCTGGTGATTTGTAAACAGAAATGGTGGGGGGGAGTGAGGGGAAGGGAAACACTAGCCCTGGGTAGGCCCTAGGAGCCCCAGGAGTTATTTATGGAGTGAAAGTGAAAATAAGACTGGTTTTGAAGTTGGCAAGCTGCGTTTTTAGCCCGTCTCAGGGAATGGCTGAGCTACCATATGCCCAGCCTAGCCTAGCATGTGTCTTTAGTCTGTGGCCAAAACTTTGGCCAAATGTGCTTTTCCTGTCATCCTGCACTCCACTACCAGGCCGAGGCTTCCTACATCATTAAGGGGACTGCATTGTTCCATGAATCCCTGTCTATGCCACTTTCTATAACCTGATGTTTGCTGGGGAGGGGGGTGAAGGAGGTGGGGAGGACACAGATCACCCAGAGATGAGTGGGGGTCTGATTTATTTCTATGTGTATAACACGAACCCTTTGTATTTTGGAATTTGCTTATATACATTTTCTTTTTTGGTCGGTCATGAGGCTTGAACTCTGGGCCTGGGTGCTGTACCTGAGCAGAGATGTGAGGATGGAGGTTCAAAGCCAGCCCAGGCAGGAAGGTCCGTGAGACTCTTGTCTCTATTTAACCACCAGGAAGGTGGAGTGGAGCTGTGGCTCAAAGTGGTAGAGTGCTAGGACTTGATGTCCTAGGCCTTGAGCAGAAGAGCTCAGGGATAATGCCCAGGCCCCAAGTTCAGGCCCCATGACTGACCAATCTGAAGGTGACATTAACAAAAAAAAGTATGTTACTTACAACTGTCTAAGCATATTTTCACGGGTTCATCAGCAGTGGTCCTTAGCTGGAGGTGGTCTTCCTTCAGACATTGGCAATGTATGGAGATTGTCCTGGTTATTTATGTAGACAGGTCAGGGTGGTAGTGATGCTAGTGACAGGTGTGTGTGTGTGTTGTGAGTGTGTTGTGAGTGTGTTGTGAGTGTTCCCGGTTCTAATGTCAATAGCATACAGGTTCAGAATCTTGGCTTATTGGCTGTTTTGTGTTTCCTCTGGGAATTGTTGATTTGTTGGGAACTCTTCATGTTCTGAAACTCTATCTTTTGTTTATTATATGTATTGCAAACATTTCCCCATCCAGTGTTGATATTTAATGGTCTTCGGTGTGTTACAGAATTATTTTTTTTTGCTCCTTGGCTTTTTATTTGTACGGTAACATGTATCAGGAATTGGCTAAAGGGATGGTCAGATTCAGGAGTGTGATGTCATCAGATATTTTTTTCATCTGTTATGGTGGTTTTGAGCTCAGGCCCTTTAGCTTGCCCAGACAGGCACTCTACCATTTGAGTCAGGTCTCCAGTCCTCAGTAGATGCTTTTAAGGAAAACCACATTGGGCTTCACTCTTCACTGTCCGGAACCTCAGTGATCCAGAGAAGACCTCCAGGGCCTAGAACCCAGGGCTCTGCTAGGGCGGTATGGTAGAGATGGGGCCAGGCTGGGGTGTCCTGGTCTCTCTGGGCATCTGAGCAGCCTTCTTCTTCCCCACTGACCAATCCAGGCCTCTGAGACTCAGCCCCTGAGCTCTCCTGAGATCGATTCCATACCTTGATGTCACTGTAGAAGTTAAATTTAACGAAGATCATTGCTACAGGCGGATAAACCGGGTTAGTGCAGTGCTACCCTCTTGAGTGTAGGCAAGGACCCAAGGGGCAAATTTAAATGTCCCACTAGTAAACTCACATCTGTCTCCCAGTCTTTCTATCCTTTCCCATATGCCACTTTCCTCAGAGAGAGAGCTTTTAGTAATGTCTGTTGCCTTGAATCTCAGAGTACTTTATTTACTGGTGCTAGTCCTGGGGCTTGAACTCAGGGACTGTGTGCTGTCCCTGAGCTTTTGTGCTCAAAGCTAGCACTCTGCCACTTGAGCCACAGTTCCACTTCCTTTTTTTTCCTGTGGTTCATTGGAGATAAGAGTTTCACAGGCTTTCCTGTGCCTGAGCTGGCTTTGAACCACAGTCCTCAGATCTCAGCCTCCTGAGTAGCTAGCATTACAGGTGTGAGCCATTGGTGCCCAGCCCCAGAGCACTTTAATAAGGCTTACTTCTTGTTCTCCTTAGTTGTTTTGCTTTATTACTGTTACTTTTACATTAGGCTTCCTATATAGCCAGCTGTGTCTGAGGGAGGTTCCATTGTGCTACACTTCAGCACCCCTGTACACAATTGTTACTCCAAGGCAGTTCAAAGAGAATGAGGCTGTGCTTCCATTCTCAGGGTTCACAAGAGGATGGCACAACAGCTGCTTGGGTGTTGGTGGACTCTAGGGAGCGGGCAGTGTTTTGCCACCTCGTTGAAGGAAGGAGGTGCCACAAGATGACAGTGAGGCACTCATACTGACCCCTGAGATGGCTTTGGAAAGTTATTTCCTGTTTCACTTTGCTCCTGAAAAGGAATTGGACCTTAGAGGTGGCAAAGAGAAGTTCCATGGTCTGTCTCACACGTTTTCTGCAGGCCTTTGTAAACATTTGACGATGCTCATTTTCAGGATGGATGGATGGAAGAATGAATGGACAGACCCCTTATGCCTTCACGACCTATGCCATGCCTCCCCCCCCCCCCCGAGACAGGCATGACTCCTTCTGCCTTCCACTGAATGTGGCTTTTTCTTAGTACAGCTACAGCAGACCCTGTCAGTCACTTGGTGTTGGTGGCAGAGAAGAAACACTTTGGCCAGCTCTGGATCGGAGGCTTGCTTGGGGGGAGCCCTGTCAGAGTTCAGCTCGTGAGTTCCGGAAAGGATGGGGGTGTGGTGGGACACCCTCTCCTGAGCGCCCCGCAGGTGAGCAGAACGCTCTGCTTTCCCTTCATGAGCTTGGATTTCTCTTATGATCATCTTGCTGTGAGGAGACCCTCCCCTCTCCCTCATCTCCCCCCTCCCCCTCCCACCCTGGGCTTTTCTATAAGGAAATGGGAACAATTAATGAGCTTATCTGATGAAAAGTAATGCTGCTAATGATTTATTAATTATCCCGAGGCTTATCTTTCTGCTTCTTATTAATCAAAGATGTCCTGGAAGTCTGGAGCTCCACATGAGGGGAACAGACCTAGATGCAGCCTTGGGGTGTGGGGACATGGGCTGGAGCCAGGTGTTCCTAACTGCCCTTGAACCTGTTCCAGTCTCACTCCATCCTAAGGGGTGATTAAACTTCCTGGGTTTGTGGGTAAGAGAATGAGGAGCAAAGGAGGCACTGCATTGGTCAGAGGAAGGGGGGGCTGGACACCTACTGTGTGCTGAGCCTTGTGCACCCAGCCTCGTTCCAGACCTACAAAAGAAGTCTTCTTGTTTTCAGTATTTTTTCCATAAGGAAAGTGAGCTGCTTGTGGTGAGAAATGGACTGTGATTTGTGCCGAGGTGTGTCTGAGCCAAGAATGAGGCCTTTCAAATGGAGAGGCCTAAAGGAGATGGAATGAGTGAGGGCAGCACCCTTGGGCAGGGCTGAGTTGAGGGCCCAGATTGTCCCGGGGCCACATGGGGAGAGACTAGATGCTTTATGTGTATGCGCGTGAGAGAGGACCGACCACCATGTCTATTTACGTTAGGCCAAGTCGGTGCACCTGAGCAAGGATGGCCGCGTGTGTGTGTGTGTGTGTGTGTGTGTATGTGTGTGTGTTGCTATGGTGACGTGTGTCTGTGAAATTGTGTATGTGTGTTTGTAGGTAGGAGTACATGTGCACAGGTGTATTCTGGGCAATCACTTTATCCTGTGTGGCCGAAGGAGCAGGAAAAGCTTGGGAAAGAGGATCAGAGGGCTCTGGTAAGTGACAGCCAATAGGAGTTGAGAGCCCTCCCATCCCATCCCTGCTTCTTGGATGTGATTGGAGTGACCGTGCCAGTACTGGGGCTTGAACTCAGGGGCAGAGTGCCCTCCCTTAGCTTTTTTTTTTTTTTTTTGCTGAAGGCTGACACTGTACCGCTTGAGCCACACCTCAACTCCCAGCTTTTTGCTGGTTATTTGGAGAGCAGAGCGATGGATCTGCCTGGGCTGACTTCAAACTGATCCTCAAATTGTGATCCCAGTTGCTGGGATTACAGGTGTGAGCCACCAGCACCTGGCTTGTGCTGTCTGTCCTCTGTGGCAGAGGGGTGGTCCGGGCTTCCCGGCAGGAGGGTTGGGTCTACCGCAGCCCCTCCATGGGCAGGGGCACTTTGGGCTTTGGTTCTTGCCTATTCTGTCCACCCCGCTGTCTGTGTGGCTGGCCGGCTGGCCCTCCACTTCCTGTGTCCCGCGCTGCGTGGGCTTTCCTGGCTCATGATCTGAAGCTGCTTCTGGCTTGGGGTTTCCAAGTAAGGGCGCTTTTGAGGAACAGGCTCAGGCAGGTCAGGTGAGACTCCTCTTCTCCACCCCCTGCTCCCCATCAGACAGGACTCTGCAAACCTCTCTGCTCAGGGCCCGAGGTTGGGGGTGGGAAGGGCTACGGCTGCCTGCATCCATCCGGGTGGGCCTGGCTCTCTTCAAGCACTCCAGCTGTAAACTCCCAAACACATACTTGGGGAGGTCAGCCTGGCCTGCGGCTGGGGCACTCCATTATTCCCGTGACATATCTTTGAACATGCGGCAATCCCTGCCACCCCCGCTCAAGCCATCTTCTCTGCAGAGCGGACTGTCCACCTCCCCCACTCGGCCTCCCCACCCCTCCCCACCAAGGACTGGTTCCTAGGACCACTCAGCATGTCTGCCTGGGGTACCTCCACCACCCCGATTTAGCCTATGCGCTACTTGCATGCAAATGTGCTCAAGGAGTCCCTTTCCTTTTCTTTTTTTTTTTTTTTTTCAGTTGTGGAGTTTGCACTCATGACCTGCACACTATCTGTGAGTTTTTTTTTTTTTTTCCTCAAGGCTAGCATTCTACTACTGTGAGCCACAGCACCACTTCCAGTTTTCTGGTGGTTCATTGGAGATAAGAGTTTCATGGATTTTCCTGCCCAGGCTGGCTTTGAACTGTTTCTAGGATCTCAGCCTCCTGAGTAGCTAGGATTATAGGCCTGAGCCACCAGTGCCTTGTTTCCTCTTCCCTTCCCTTCCCTTTCCTTCCCTCCCTCTCTCCCTCCCTTCCTTCCTTCCTTCCTTCCTTCCTTCCTTCCTTCCTTCCTTCCTTCCTTCCTTCCTTCCTTCCTTTTTTTCTTCCTCTTCCTTCCTCCCTCCTTCCTCCTTTCCTCTCTCCTTCCTGTCTCTCTGTCTCTCTCTCTGTATTGAGTCAGACTAGGGCTTTTTGCTCTCTCACTTTACCACTCCAGACACTTACTGCTTTTTGCTGGTTAATTGGTGATAAGACTCTCACAGATGTTCCTGCCCAGGCTGGCTCTGAACCAAGAGTCTCAGATCTCAGCTTCCTGAATAGTTAGAATTATATGAGGTTCTTTTTATATTTTATTATTTTATTTTCACTTATTCATCTTATTTTTTAAAATGTTTATATTATCTTTAGGTAGTTGTACAAGCAGCATGCCAGTTTGTGAGCACACTGCGTGTTGATCACTTGATCATGGGTTTCTTGATCACTGTCACCCTTTCTCTTCTCCTTTCTGCTCTCCCCCCCTCATATAAAACTCTTTATATCTGAGCATGGGAGCCATTTCCTGTCTTCAACACTGGCCTCTTCAAAAGGACAAAGGAGCTTAGAGAAAACCTAACACTTTATGTTGGTTGTTTCTTTTCTACCATCTAGCCTGGTCGATACTTCTGATTTCATCAGAAAGTCCTTTTGAGATGATCTGTTTGGAAGCATAGAAAAAGGCAGCCAGGGAAAAGGATCCTGGGGAAGAATAGACAGGTCTGTTTTATAGCCCCACCAGACCTTATTGGTCAACAATCAATAAATCCTCTGAGCTCCAGTTCCTCAAAGTATCATATTACCATTCTGCAGCCTTCTCTATGTCTTGGGATCTCAATCAGTCCCCAGAATAGAAGAAGAAAAGAAAAGCCAAGCTGGGCACTAGTGGCTCATGCCCATAATCCTAGCTACTCAGGAGGCTGAGATCTGAGGATCTCGGTGCAAAGCCAGCCTGGTCAGGAAAGTTCGTGAGACTCTTATCTCCCATTAATCACCAGAAAACTGGAAGCGGCTCTGTGGCTCAAAGTGGTAGGATGCTAGCCCTGAACAAAAGAGCTCAGGGACAGCACCCAGGCCTGGAGTTCAAGCCCCATGACTGTCGAAAGAAAGGAAGGAAGGGAAGGAGGAAGAGAGAGAGGGAAGGCGGGAGGGAAGAAGGAAGGAAGAAAAGCATAAATGACCACTTATGTGAAGAGCTAGGTGCTAGACTGGTTTCAGTTTGTGTCTACTCTCTGGATTTTAGTAGTTTCTTGTGTAAAATATGTGACTCAGACCAGTCAGGAAGCTTGTTGGCAACTAATAGCAATCTGACCAAATTGGCGAGGTAGAGAAGGGTATGGTATTGTCTCATGTAAGTGAATAGCCTGGGGTAGAACTGACTTCATGAAGGGGGACACAGGGGCTCCCTCATACATGTGATCAGAGCTCATCACTATTTCCTTCCCGTAGCAGGTAGAGAGAGCCCCTCTGAAGAGTTCCACTTTGTTCGCCTTCTATTTCTGAGCCAATCTCTGATGACTGGGTTTGGAATGTGTGGATTGGATAGGTGTAGGTCATGTGACCACTGCCTGGGAGTAGGAATATGCAAGCTTGCTCCAGCCAAACCCTAAATCCTGTGTGTGAGGGAGAACTGTCAGCAGAAAAGAGGGGGACAGGTGCTAGTCAGCCTGCACCCATGCTACCCACTGCTGCTAGGTGGACAATTTTAGGAAATTTAGTTCTAGAATACCCAGATTTCTCAGGAAGAACTTAAAGGAGATCTATTAATAGCAAAGTACTTCCCAAACATCAGTAAGGAGCTTGGCATGGTGGTGTATGCCTATAATCCCAGTACTAGGGAGACCAAAGGAGGAGGATCATGTTCAAAGCCAGCTTGTTCTAAATAGTAGGATCCTATCTCAACAGAACATAACAACAGTAACAAAAAACAAAAATCGACAAAAACAACAAAAAAAGTCAGTAAGCGTTTAAATGGGCTTAAGACTGATTTTTCTGTTTATTCCTGTTGGCTGCCTTATTATTGGAGTCTCATGTAAGTTTTCATTGATAAATGCTTGATTTTGCTGCTTAAGAAGAGCTTAAAAACTATTGGAATAGATTCTGTCTAAAGCTTCCATTTACAGTGCTCCCCAGGGTTGCATGCCAAAGTGAATAATTTTCTTTAATTAGGGGCATATGTTCAATGGTAAATCTTCAACCCTAGCCTGGCCACTTCTCTACCATATGTTTTCTTTTCCCAAATGATTCTGCTGGCATTGTAAACATCTTTGTCAAGCTGGAGCCAAGCCTGTCCCACCCCTAAGGACCCGACACCTGTTTCATAATTTGTAAATACTCTTATAGATGCAAAAGGAAGCCAGTTTTAGTACAACCATGTGCTGGTTCTTGCCTTCAACAGCCCAATTGCTTAGTTAGTTAGAGACAGAGGCACTTTGTAAATGAAATTCTGTGGTCTGGCTAACATGGGACCAAAAGAAAGTAGCTGTCAGGAATGGGCTGATCTTACTGGTTGGGAGCCCAAGGCAAGAGTATAAATGGAGGTCCTTAAATCATGTGTTTATGTCTTCATGTGATCAGGGCTATTAATCCAGCCAACGAAGCCAAATACATTTATTTCCTCTTACTTTTGCAATGACCTGGAAGATGTGAGTCCCCCTAGAACCATGTGGTGGCAATAACTCAGTGAGAATGGACGTCGTGGTTCTGTGTTCTAGATGAGGGTTCTTTGGACCTCAGATATGCTGGTGGGTATGGCACACAAGCTTTCCCTTCACAGAGCTGGGGTGTACAGAGCACGTTGCAAATAGCGTCAGATGTTGAGGCATGCTAACAGTGGGCCAGGTCCTCAGTGTCAGTGCTGGGAGTACTGTTGGCAGAATGGCAGGACTCCCGAGTCAGAGCTGAGCTCAGATGGCCTCCTGCCCCCTGCCAGTGCCTCCTTCAAACTGGCTTCCTTTCTCAGCACTGGTAAGATTTCTAGGCCCTGTAGTTCCTGGACACAGAGAAGAGGAAGCCTCATTTGCTTTCATGGCTGGGTTTAGGTATGGCACCTCTAGGAGACTTTGGAACAAGGAGGTTCTGAGCCTGGATGGGTGGAGGAGGGAAGTGCCTTGTCTTCGATGTATTTTCTGACTTTTGTCACCTGGGTGCTTATCTCCAAGTCTGTTTATCTAAAGACTCTGTGGTTCTAGACAGCCTCAGTGGTATCCCAGCAGAGGGATATTCTGCGCTCTCCCCCACTCCCCACCCCATAGTAGCCCAGATCCCTCTATACAGGTATTCTCAGGATGAGATTATCTGTATTAGGATATGATACCTTCTTGGATCCTTACCCAGGATGTATTTCTCTGGCATTCCTACTGGGAGGGGAGCAATAGGGAGTAAAAAAGAGAGTGACTGTGGCTAGCACGGGAAGGACTCAGACTTGTGTAGGAGCGATTTGCCAGCTGGGAGAGTACACCCAGGAGGTGCTGGTCACCATATTGCTACAGGCTCTCTCACCACAAGGGCCTGGATACATGGGAACGTGTTCAACAAGGGAATAGGCTGGCTTTCTCCTTTCCCAGGCCACTCCCCGGCCTCAGACTCTGCCTGTAAGGTGTGTCCTAGTCGCCTCTACAGTCCTAGCCATAGCTGATGGGAGCTGACAGGGAGCCTACAAACACACAGCAGTCTGACGCCCCATTAATCTCCACATCATCTTCGGGCGATCGTTTCCAGCAGAGGTGGAGGAAATGATAAAAGGAGCAGTGTTTCTGCACGCAGCACTTCTAGTGAAGCGTGTGTGCATGGTGATTCACATCAGCACATTTTAATATCCATAAACCCATGCCGGCAAGGATGGAAGCAGCCCGGTGCCAAACCTCCTGGCTTCACAAATGTTCTGGACTTAGGAGAAGAGCCGTTGGTGAGCAGGCAGGCGGCTGTCTTGCTGGCTGCATTTCTCCAGTCTGCTGCGTGCTAAATGCAATGTCCACACTTATATACCCCTAACCCTCGGTGAGACCTCGGGCCCAAGTCCTGTAGAGTTGCTACACCTAGGCCAAACCCTAGCCAAATTGTCACTCTTGGGGTGGGTGACTGAAGATGTGTTTTTCTAAGTAAAGGCCGTTCATTGTTCAGAGCTGGACTTTCAATGGCTTGAGTGCTAGAGCTGGGAGAGCCCCGCTGCACAGCGATGGTGTGTGTTCAGGGCACGGGCCTGCAGGCCTGGCGAGGCCAGGAATGATCCAGGAAGCAGCATGCAATCTGCCCATAACGCTTCCAGAAGTTGCTACCAAGAACAGAAATCTCGATAATCTGGTTTCAAGGAATCAATTGGGAAAATAAAGGTCTCAGTGCGTCAGTTAAGTAAACATAAAGGACAACATAAATAAAGATCAAAACCAGAGCAGTGAATAAATCGTATTCAGTGAGGAAGGCAGTCTTTACTGTATTCAAGAAGTGGATTGTTGTTTTCTGAGATTTGTCAGTGGAGTGGGCCATGTGAAGGCTGTGTCACTTTCCAGTGTCCAGGCGGAGGTGTGAGGACTGGTTGCTTGGGATAGAGAGTAAAGTCTTGAGCTATCTTGCCCTAGTCTGGGAATGGAGTTTGGGTCTTTGAAAAAGAATGGATAATAAAGGGAGAAGAATTCTCAGTGCAGGGCTCTGAGTGCAGAAATGTACAACACACCTGAGAACTCACTTCATATACTCTCGGTGCTTGTCTGGTTTAGTTCATCTTGGAACTACCCAGGTGTAGGACTCATGTCTGGTGGAATGCTCAGGGTTCAGGCAGTGCCCGTTGGCTTCAGAGGTTTGTTTCCTGGTAGGGTTCAAAACTAAGATACTCCGGGGACTTGAAAGTAAGAACCAATTGTGGCTCAGAGATTCTTGGCACAACAGACTACAGTGTCTTGAAATGAAACTCTTCTTTTTGTCGATTGTTATGTTTAACTCTGGGCCTGGGCGCTATTCCTGAGCTCTTCAGCTCAAGGCAAGTGCTCTAGCGCTTGAGCCACGGTGCCACATTCGGTTTTCTGGTGGTTTATTGGAGATGAGTCTCATGGACTTTCCTGCCTGGGCTGGCTTCAAACTGTGATTCTCAAATCTCAGCTCCTGAGTAGCTAGGATGACAGGCGTGAGCCACTGGCATCTGGCCCCAGATTTTTTAAAAAGGAAATTAAAGTGTGAACAGAACATGTGAAACTTCTGGAAGACCATTGAAGGACTAAACCATTGAATCATGGATATAGAAGAAAGAGAAAATGTACAAGCTCAAAGGGTAGAAAACATAGTCAGTAAAATCATCAGGGAAAAATTCTCAAGTCTTGAAAACAAGATGATTATCAGGGTATGGGAGGCTTTTAGAATAATCAAGAGACAAGGCCAGAAAATAACCTCTCTAAGGCACATTATAATTAAAACATTAAAGATATTGAACAACGACAGAACAGGAGACAGTGAGAGAGCAGCTCTTAGTCATATGTATAAGCTCTGAAGTCATATGTACAATCACGTCACGGGGCTCCACTTCATGACTTTTATCTAGTCCCAATTATCTCTCAAATACCACTAACATGGTATTTGCTAAACTGACAGTGTTTTTGCATGCTGGCGAGTACAAAACCAAAATAATCACAGTTAAGAAATAAGAATAGATAGCAGTTTATTACCTGTGTCTGATTTAAAAAACAAACAAACATGGGAGTTATCTCCAGAGCAATGCTTTCCTTTATCAAAGGAAATGAACCTATACATATTCATATTTCCCCCTTTAGGGTAGGTATATTTCCAGCCTTGCTCAGCTTAAGGTCAAAGTTTAAAACGGAAAATCTATCAATGTCAAGGAGCATGTGTTTGAAAGGTTAAAATGGCAGACAGGTGCACTTCTGGGCATGCTTGGTTTTTGCCCTAAAGTTTTGGCTGAAAAAGAAAAGGGCCTTTTGAGAGTAATGATAATATAAGAGTTTACCCTTAAAGGTGCCTGCCTTCACTTAGCAGCTGGCATTATGACCGAAGCTTAAGTTTTTAACACCTAAAACTTGGGGACACAGTCAAATCATAGAGACTAGACTCATGGGAGATAGAATATTGGTTTCTAAATTTGGGAGTTATTATTGAATGAGCATGAAGTTTCAATTAAGCAGAACAACACTGCACCTGTAGTTAATATTACTATATCTTACATTTGAAAATTTATTAAGAAGGTAGACCTCATGTTAAGTGTTCAGATTAAAATTAAGCTGGCTCACCAATGGCTCACACCTATAATCCTAGCTACTTTGCAGGCTGAGTCTAAGGATCATGGTTCCAAGCCTGCCCTGGCAGGAAAGTCCATGAGACTCTTATCTCCAGTGAGCCACCAGACAACCGGAAGTGGCGCTGTGGCCCAAAGCAGTGGAGTGATAGCCTGGAGCAAAAGAGGGACCGTGCGCAAGCCCTGGGTTCAAGCCCCACAACTGAAAATGAGTTAAAAAAACAAAAGCGTCTTCTAAGGAACTTCAGGGGAAGATAGCATTCATTGCCCCCTGCTTCCCTTGCCCGAAACCTTCAGGAGTTGGGACCTTGGAGACCCAGGGCTGATGAGAGGAAGGGTGATGACTCCCCTGCCAGTGACCCCCTCCGTCCTGCCACCTACAAAGGGAAAACAAGAACCAGAGGCCCCAGGCCCTCCAGGGAGGTCTGTTCCTGACAGCTTCCTACCGGAACAATACGCTTGACACTGGATAGTCTGCAATCACCAGTCAGTCATTCCTTCTGTCCAGACTCAATCAGCTTGTCAGAGCTGGGGGAATGAGGTGATGTCTCTGCTTGTGCAGGTTCCGGCTGGACAATCTCAGAGACTCTAAATGCATTCCAGCTCCCAAGGCTCTGGACAGATTGCTTTGGCCTGCCTGTGTGCAGAGGTGTATGTGTGTAAGAGAGAGAAAGTTGGATTCAATTTCCTTTGCTGTGATGTCATGGGTCGTGTTTCTGCTGGTGGTCCTCGGTGGGAGACAGCTGTTAGTGTCACTCACAGGCTAGCAGGGAGAGACACGATGACTACCAGAGAATGTCCTCCCAGCACTCTAGTTCAGGCTCCTCTTCCTGAGATAGATTTACGCTTTTACATTCACACTCCTGGCTTCTGGAGACACAGAAATGCGGGGACATAGTTCTGACCCTTTAGAACCTTGTAACTGATGGAGGTAAGCATGCCTCTCTTGAAAGCAACAGTAGAGGTGTGGGACAAACGGGACATCACCTTGCTGGTTAGTGGGGGGTCAAGTTCTAAGTATATAACAGGACTCCTGGGTCGTAGATCTGCCCTCACTATGTACTGTACACCATTGTGTAAACTAAAATCCTTTCATGTCTGACAGGGTCAGTTTATAACCTGTGTAAAGTGGGAGAGAAGAGTATCTGTCTTAGCAGCCACACAAGTCTTTATCAGGGGCCGGAGTGAGCTGTGCAGGTGTCTGGAGAAGTAGGCAGGGAGCTCAGGTTGTTGCTTTGGGGTTCGACTTGCAGAATCAGGTCTTGAAGTTCTTCATTTCCCTGTGTGTGGTCCCACGAGCATTCTCAATGCCAACCCAGCTCTCTGCTCTTCAAAATGAAGGTGGGTTGGGCAGTGCCGTCGGGTAGAACAGTTATCTTGACAAAGCCCCTTGGGGGAGCCAGGGAGCACATGTTCAATCGTAGGATTAGACAGGATGTTTCCACAACAGGGAACCTGGTCTGGGATATGTAGAGACTTGGTGGTTATATAGGATGAGTCCTACCCTATAACTACTTTTTTTTTTTGGTTGGTCATGGGGCGTGAACTCTGGGTCTGAGTGCTGTCCCTCAGCTCTTCAGCTCAAAGCTAGCACTCTGCCACTTGAGCCACAGTGCCACTTCTGGTTTTCTGAGTGGTTCATTGGAGATAAGAGTCTCTCAGACTTCCCTGCCTGGTCTGGCTTTGAACCTCGGCCCTCAGATCTCAGCCTCCTGAGTAGCTAGGATGACAGGTGTGAGCCATGGGTTCCCAGCCCTATAACCACTCTTAATTCAGTCTGCATTTTGTTTCTCTTCACCCAGTCTGGACACAGCGATATTTAGAGGAAGTGGGAGTTAGAGGGCCAAAGCATGAACAGCGCTTCTAAAGGTTGTTCAGGATGTCAGCAAACATCCTGAAGAGGGGTGGCATTCAGATCATAAGGGTCAGGAGCCTGGGACCAGCAACCTCTTCCTAAGACATTGTCCTCCATCCTCTCCACTTTCTCTCTTTCCTTTGCTTTCCCTTTTCCCTTCCTCTTTGCTTTCCATTCCTTTCTTCCTCCTTACGCTTCTCTTTTTCTTTTCCCACCTCTCCTCAACTTCACCCCTGGACAGGTGCCTACCCTAATTTCTCTTGGTACACATAGCCACCAAGAGTAGCAACACACCACCTATTCAAATCATAGCTGTAATTGCTTTAAAACTCTTGCTAATTCCAACATCTGGGTCTCTGCTCATTATCCTTTATCTTGGATTTGGTTGCATTTTCCTGCTCTTTATAAATGGAGTAGATCTCTTTAACTCTAGACTCTATGTATAGGATATTGTAGAGGACTCCAGACTCTTATAAAGAATGCTGATATTTTGTTTTTATCTAGTAAGCTAGATGGTTCCATTCTGCAGACTATCAGAAGACAGCAACTAAAATCTCTGCTGAGTTCTTTTTTGCTGGGCAGTTCTGAGCCTGCGTAGTACATTAATCTGCCAGAGGTTTGTCAGAGTCTAGGTAGAGAACTCTTTTTGTCCCTTTATTTTCCTGAAGCTTAGGCTTCCTGAAGCTTCTCTGGTTCTTTAAGCCAGAAAAAAAAAGCAAAAAACTTTTTTTTTTTTGTTGTTGGTTGTGGGGCTTGAATTCTGGGCTTGGGCCCTGTCCCTGAGCACTTCAGCTCAAGCAGAGCACTCTACCACTTGGGCCACAGTGCTACTTCCAGTTTTCTGGTTAATTGGAGATAAAAGTCTCACAGACTTTCCTTGTCCAGGCTGGCTTTGAGCCACGATCCTCAGATCTCAGCCTTCTGAGTAGCTAGGATGACAAGCGTGAGCCACTGGCACCCGGCTAAACTGGGGTTTTTAAGTACTGAACTCAGGGCCTCACACTTGCTAGGCTGGCAACTCTCAGGCCACACCCATAGTCCTATGGACTTTCTACAAGAGACTTTTTTTTCTCTCCAAATGTCAACTATCTAAAATCTGCCTTCTTTCATTCGCCTGTGCCATTAAATCATTGCATTTTTCACTTTGCCTAGAATTAATAATAATTGGTGAGACATTTGTTCTAATAGTTTATTTTACCATATCAGAATTAGAGCACCTTCTCTTTTTTTTTTGTTGCCATTTTAAATGTAGTACTGGAGACTCTATTTTCTCATGATTGCAAGATGGATACTGTAGCTCCAGCCAGCACGTCACCATTGCAGGTTGGAAGGAGGATGAGTGAAGAAGGATAAGAGGAAACTTTTAGCTCATCAGCCACCCTTTAGGTGTATGTCCACATTCTCATCTAACAGCTTTCACCTACAATTGGAAGGTTTTAAATGATGACATAATAATGAGGCTGAATTAACTCTTATTCCAAATGGAAGTAGAGCTAAGTAGTAAGAAAGGAAAGGGAGTGGCTCTAGGAAGGCAGATACAGCTATTCCATGACAAAAGGATTGTATCAGCATTTAGAATGTTAAATACAAACTGGGCTCAGTGGCGCACACCGGTAATCCCAGCACTTGAGTGGCTGAGGCAGGAGGAGAGAGAATTCCAGGGCAGCCTGGGTACATAGCAAATTCAAAGCCAGCTCAATGTTAATGCATGTTCCCTGCTTCGTTAACTCCATCCCTGGGGAATAGAAACCACTCCATAAAGGCTGTTTTTTTTTTTTTTTTACTTTGGCTTGTGAGGTTCAGGATCTACGTAAACGCCAAGTCTCACGGGACTCCAAAAGGGAGGTCACTTATTCAACTCTTAGAACACAAGGGTAAGAAGGAGGACTTCCTGGAGGCAGTGACCCCCACCCCCAATCCCCAGCCTGATCAATAAGACAAATAACTGCTGACCAAGTCAGAGAAGGAGCAAGTCCCGGACAGGAGAATCAGCCCTGAGTAGTGTCAGAAGCACAGCCTGCTGTGGGTGGGACTCCACTGCTTCTCTGTGTGAAGTACAGACAGGTGAAGGAGGATGTGGTGAGACAGGCAGGGTGGAGGCATTATCTCCTAGTGTCTAATCGAGTGCTCACGATAGAGCGAGG
>NW_012267409.1:1672772-1679935 GCF_000151885.1 Dipodomys ordii
TTTTTTTTTTTTTTTTGCCAAAAGCATCTCTTGGCATCTCTCTGTATCTGTTTCTTCTAACCCCTTTCTAACTGGTTTCATTCAACTTAGTGCAGTTCAGTTCAATGTGGCACCCACTTCCAAGGTGCCAGGGCTTGGTCCCAGGCTTGGCTGATCATTTCATAGGAGAGGGAGGAGGAGGGGAGATTGGGAAGAGGAGGAGGAGGAGGAGGAGGAGGAAGAGGGAGTCAAGCTTGTGGCTCGAGCGGTAGAGTGCCAGCCTTGAGCAGAAAAGCTCAGGGATAGAGCTGGGGTCTTGGGTTCAAGCCCCAGGACTGGCATGCACATCCACACACCAGATGCTGCATGTTTTGGCTCTTGGAGAGTTTAGAAGAGCTGGTCTCAAGGCAGATAGATCCTGCACGTCACCCACGTTCTTCTAACCTGGTTCCTCACTGTAGAGATGAAGTAACTACAGGCCAGATAGGGCAAGGATCTGTCTCAGAGCTGCACAGCAAGTATTTTCATCCCAAGGATGACCATGAGAGATTAGGGAGGCCTTGCATTTCTCCAGGTGGCCTGGGCTGGTATGTGGAGACCGTGCCGACAGTGGGCAGACCCTGCCATCCCAGGGTCCTGTGGTATGACCTCAATGGCTTTCAGAGCACCCCCCCCATTTCCTCTCCCTCCCCAAGGCTGGGCTGTGGCAGGGCAGAGAGGATTGCTTGCCACAGAGGCTATGCCGCAGTCTCGGTCAGGGACAGGGAGCCCTGCCTCTCCCACCCCTTCAGAGAGCAGGTCTTTATCAGGCTCCAGCTGGGACTGCCTTGGGCCGGCTGGGATAGGCCAAGCAAAGCTCAGGACAGGCTGACACAGCATAGAGGAGATAACTTCTAGACAAGAGAGAAATGATAAACACAGGCTGCGTGTGTGTGTGTGTGTGTGTGTGCATGCGTATGCGTGTGCGAGTGCACATGCATACACAGAATTCATGCTGATGGCCGGGCCCATGGTGGGAGAGCTTGGACTTCTGTAACCTGCGCTGCGCCCCCCACCCCCACCCCCTGGCCCGTGTCCAGGCCCCTGAGGCTGTAGCTGCGTTGGCTGCAGAGGCCCCAGCAGGCCAGGTTCTCTCTCAGCGAACCACAGTAGTAAGCTTGGCCTGATCAGTGGTAGGAGGCAGGAAATGGGCCGTGGCAAGAGCCAGGGCCTAGCCTGAGCCCAGAGCTCCACCCAATCTCAGCCGTTTCCTCCTCTGTTCAACAGGAGTCATTTTAGAGTGGCTCAACGGTGGCGTCTCAACTCTTGCTCATTCTACCCACTCCCTGGGCACCTCCTGGTTTCCAGGTTCCTAGGCACTGGGAAGAGAGCCAGAGTGAGCAGAGGCTGCCATTTCTCCTGAGATCTGTGAGCCAGGCTCCTCTGTAGGGCCCTGGAGCGGGGTGGGTGCTCAGGAAGTGGTTGTGACTGGTTTTGATCGTGGTGACCATTCATTATTTTGAGCCAGTGCAACCTGGTTCACACCCTCTATAGGGCCCTGGAGCGGGGTGGGTGCTCAGGAAGTGGTTGTGACTGGTTTTGATCGTGGTGACCATTCATTATTTTGAGCCAGTGCAACCTGGTTCACACCCTCTAATCTTCCTGGTCCCATCACATGAACTGACTGACCTGGAAGTCAGCCTTTAGTCCTTAGGTGTTCTCTCCTACAAGAAGCCAACCCTGATTTCCCCCTCCCCACTCTCCCTTGCACAAGTCACTCTGGAATTTACCAGGGTGATTTACCGTGTCGTCGTTAGTTACCCTCTTCATGCCCCAGCTTGGCGGGACTGGGCTCAGTCTCTTCTTGGCTTTCCAGTGGGTAGCACACTGTAGGTGCTCACTAAATGTTTGATGAATGAATGAATGATTCCAAGACTCAACCAGTACTCCCAGGGCACTGCAGAAAGAACTTTCTGGACTGGGACTGAGACTCACTCGTGGGGAAACGGCAGTGTGGGTTTGTGTATACCTGTGTGGGGCTGCAGTCATGGTTTCTGGCATTCATTTGTAGTGCTTACAAATGACACCGGACACTGTTTCGAGGGCTCCAGGTGGATTTAATATCTCGCTTGCTCCAACAAGTTGAGAAAGATTCGTTTTCCCATTTTTTTTAGTGAGGAAATGGAGATCCAGAGTGGGTAAGAGTCTTGGGTGTTGTGCATGTGCGCATGCCCAAACAGGTGGACATGTGGGCACACCTGCATGTGGCACGGACTCAGTATCTTCCAGATGGTTCCTGTTGCCCCGGGCAGACTGTAGCTCTAGACATGCCCTAGGCTTTGGGGTCTCGGAAAGGAACAAGATTTTGCTTGGGGACCAAGGAGCAGAAAAAGGCTGGGGAGGAGTCCCTGCTCTCATAAGGACTTCAGAGACTAGCCCAGAGGAGCTGAAAAGCCACTTGCCTGTTTCTTGGACAGAGCTGCTTACGTGTGGGCCTGGCGGGTGGAGAGGGCTGTAGGTCTGAGCGCGTCACAGACACCACCCCCAGCCTGGCACGCTTACTTACCAACTGTTTTTCCACCTTTCTCAGGTCGTGGATCTCCATGGCTTCCAGCGATGTGCTGCCGCTGAGAGGCGCACAGTGTTGGCAGTTCTTCAAGCCCTCCATTCTGCTGGCTCCTCCTACCTCAAGCGGTGAGCACAGTGATTCCCAGAGCCATTCTGAGAGTGCGAGAAGTCCACGTGTTGCCATCTGTCGTGGCTCGTTCAGCCAGCACCCACCAAGGATCGCTGCCAAGCCAGGCCTTGCGCTGGACACGTAGGGTGAGCGGAAGAGAGCCTAAGCTCCAGGGGATGTTGGGTGGGGAAATTGGTTGGGTTGCTGTCAAGAGTAGGAAGCCATGACTTCCGGCATGCTGGGCGGGGCTGGGGGGGTGGCGGCGGGAGCGGGCAGCAGGCAGTGGCTGGTTGCGGGCAGCTGCAGGGGTGGGTGGCGAAAGCTTCTTGGAGGAGGTGACAAGTGGACTGAATTTTGAAGGAAACATTTAAGATAACTAAGGAAAGGAAGTGGGTGCAGGCTTGAATGAGCTGCAGTGAGCCTGACCGTTAGAGGTCTGGGGAAATGCAATTTTGGTTTGGATAGGTAGTTGTGCACGTGTATACACACACTCGTAAGTGCGTTTGGACCCAAGGTGGTGATTGAAACATTGCATTGAAAACTCCTTTCATGTTTACTGTGAAAAACTTCGATGAAGTGGAATGCATGAGCGCACTGTCATTCATGTTTCAGAGTGTGAGTTAAGGTTTTTTTTTTCCTTCCTAAATCAAAGAACGTTAGACTCTGGAATGAGGAAGGATGCTGGAAGGGCAGGCTGCCCTGCTCACAGACATCCATGCTCCCTCCCTCTGTCACATTCCAAGCAAGGCTCAGAACCCTCCTGGGACCTGCTGATATCGGAGGTCTAACCATCTTGTTTTCCCTGCCCTTCAGGAAGCTGAGCAATCTGACATTTGCCCCGCATCACCTCTGGCTAGCCACGGGGGGGGGGGGAGGTGGTAGGGGGGGAAAGAGACTCCTCACCCGAGGGCATGGCTCGGACAGGACCCCAGGGCCTGGCTCCCAGGGTGCGAAGGTGAAGTTGGGTGGGCTACTGGCCAGACAATGGTGCCCAGCCTCGCCCTGTCCCCGTGCCCAGACTCGACCCTGCTCCTAGCTTGGTGTACTTGTCTCTCTGACAGATGAAAATGACAAGAGTATCTCCTTCAGAGCTTGTGGACTCCATAAGGTGGGGTGGGTGGGAAGTACACTTTGGAGGGGAGAGAGGAAGGCTCAAGGAAGAGCCGCTGTCAGCACTGTGTATATCCTGCCTACAGAAGCCATTGGAGTCCATGTTAGATGTTGTGTCGGCTAGCAGTGGGAGCCTTGGGCCTCCTGAACCATTAGTCAATAGATTGCCTATTGGGCCTACTCCCTAGCAGTGCTTAGCTTCTGGTGAGCTGGGGTGAGTTGCAGGCGTAGTTCTTTTCTTTTTCTTTCTTCCCTTTTTTTTTTTTTGTCAGTCGTGGGGCTTGAACTCTGGGCCTGGGTGCTGTCCCTCAGCTCTTCAGCTCAAGGTGAGCACCCTAACACTTTGAGCCACAGTGCCACTTCCAGTTTTCTGGTGGTGTATTGGAGTCTCACAGACTTTCCTGCCCAGGCTGGCTTTGAACTGTGATTCAGATCTCAGCCTCCCGAGTAGCTAGGATGACAGGCGTGAGCCACTGGCGCCCAGCGCAGGTCTATTTCTTAAGATGGAAGGCCCGGAGGTCTCTAGATCCTGGAAAGACACAGAATTAAATCCTATCCCCACATGGTGCAGTCCCCATGAAGGGCTGATGGTTTGAGCTCCTGTTATCTAGTGAGCGCGCTCATCTCCCAAGTGGAACAGGCCTCCCTAGGGCACTGGGTTCCAGGCCAGGGCAGAGCTGCTGAGGGCAAGGTCAGAAGGTCAGGCTGCGGGCAGCAGGTCCCATGCCAGTCTTTGCTTCTATGTCACTTTGCTACATGCTGGGTTTCAAAGCCTGGTGGGGGCCAGTTCAGCGCAGAGTACCGTCCTTCCATGTAGGACTATACTTGGACGTTTGCTCATCTCAGTTTCCTCATCTCAGAGATATAGACAGCACTTCATGTGGGATCCTGGTGAGGCTCAAGAGACATCAGGCTGGGTTTTATCCAGCAGAGTTGACCTGCCTGAATGGGGAGGTGCGTGGGTGGGGGGCGGGGGGCCGGGGAAAGAGAGGCATGGCCCTACCCCTGGCAGGCTCTGCCGCCATGGTTCACTGGGCCCAGGCTGGGGGAAGGGTGTTAAAGGGACTTATCTGGGTGACATCCCAGAATGACGGTAGCTCTTGGGATCCTGGGGATCAAAAGTTCTGGCTCTGAGGAGTTTGTGGGGGTTGGGGGGGGTAAGGACAGATCAGGTGGTGATACCTGGTGGGCCCACCTGGCATCGTTAACCTGGGCTGGAGTTGGGGAGATGGCAAAGAGGTAGGACATCTTTCTGTGGCTTCACTTTTTTCACTTACTTGATAATAATGGCAACAGTTAACTGGGTGCCGGTGGCTCCCACCTGTCATCCTAGCTACTCAGAAGTTTGAGAGCTGAGGATCGTGGTTCAAAGCCAGTCCGGGCAGGAAACTCCGTGAGACTCTTATCTCCAATAAACCACTCAGAAAACTGGAAGTGGCGCTGTGGCTCAAGTGGTAGAGTACTTGCCTGGAGCTGAAGAGCTGAGGGAGAGTGCCCAGGCCCAGAGTTCAAGCCCCATGACCGACCAAAGGGACAGCAGTCATCATGACTACCTTTAATCAGGCTCCAATTAAGTGTCAGATACGTCTACATGTATAAATATATGATGTGTGTATATATAAATGCATGTGAAGCATTTATCTATAAATTTATGTAATAACTTTTAAAATATATGTATATATATATATTTAGAGAGACAGCCATAAAGATACAATACCCACACATGTGCACACACAGACATGTGCACACACACATACCTCTCTTAAAGTAGTCTAGAGATGGCAGTGAGGCATAAAGACAGGAAGGGATGCTCTTGATGTCCCAACGTTTAGAAAGCAGCAGGATCAGGATCCCGACAGCCTCAGCTCTGTGTGACCCTGGAGGCCCTGTCCCTCTCTGTCCCCCCCCCCTTTGGTGGAGCTTATATACCCCTACAGCCTAGCTGGACTTGGAAGGCCAGGAGACCGGGATGGGGTGGGCTTGCTGGGACCCCCTCTGTCCCTGTTTGTCCCTTGCCCTCCCCGGACCAGGTCTTGCACGGAAAGGCCAAGTTTCAGGCCACATGAGGAGTTGCTAAGCTGGCTTTCATCCGGTCCTGAGGTTATTTGTTCAGCATGGAGTGCAAATTTCCCTGTCTCAAGACATGGAATCTGGTACAGCTTTGCCTGGATCAATGTCCAACCCCTTTCAAGTTCTGGAGAAAGTTACTCCTTTCCAAAGTTCAGACCTGCCAGACTCAATAACTCCACAAAAATGCTTGGATGAAAATTGCTCCAAGCAATCCCAGCGGAAAGCCAGCACCTCACCCCTCGTTTAAAGTTATGATCCTTATCATAATTAATTCAATAAAGAAGTAATGTGCTTCAACCTAGGCAGAGAGAATAATTTTCTGTCCTGACTGGTATAAACTTTCAACTAGGGACATTTAAACTCTGGGTCTGAGCTCTTGCAGCAAGTAATAGATTGCAGGCCCTGGCTGAGCTGCAGACCCTTAGTTTAAACTGCAGTAAATAGGCGGCTATTGAAGAGAGGAAGGTTTGGATTCGGGTGGGCAGCTCCAATAAATAGCAGAGCGTTGTTTATAAACCCTGCCGTCCCAGCTGGCCTCCTCCTCGAGACAGGCAGTAGCGTGTGCTTGTTGAAAGTACCAGAGCGTTTGATCCTCACACTCCAAGTGAGCGGGCCACCTTGAGTCTTTACGTTCAAAATCCGCTTCCTTCTGCGACTAAAAGGTGGGATTAGCTTGGCTTCTAAACAGACTAACACATTCTCAGGAGAACCTGACTTGGAGGCTGCGCAGTGACTAAAAAGTTCATTCTGCCTTTACTTCTAACATATTCCAAGCTGAGGAAGGGCCTGTGCTGTCCCCGAAGTCTGTTAGGTTTGCGGGAATTCCAAGTTTAGCCCTCAAAGTGGTCTGGAACGAAGTTAAACTAGAAGAGAAGTCGGTTCCAAATAGCTTTCAGATCGCATATTATGGGACCAGATGAATTCAACGGCCATTGTTCTGTGAAAATAATGTGGAGTTGGGTGTGTGTTGGGGGGGGCAGGTTAAGGTTCTTAAGGGTGATTAGATTTGGAAACATCAAGGTGCTTGTCAGTCTCGTATTCTCCCCTCCTGACTAAGTTTTTTGGATGGCTCTTTAGTGAGCCGACAGCAAGCGTACATTCCAAAACTCTTTTCTCTTCCAGTTGGTGGAAGTGAAAGCTGTGGTGTCCTCAGCCCCCATTCCATCCTGTGGGCCAATTCCACTCTGTGGCCCCTAACTTGCCCAGAGCAGCACTGTGACAGGGCCCCTCGCTTGCAGCCTTACCTTCCAAACCATGCCACACTCTCACTGGGCTCTATCCAAAACAAATAGCTGCTTGTAGACAGCCGATTGTGAATACTCATGGATGTTATTCATCAAAACACACA
>NW_012267409.1:1680020-1731931 GCF_000151885.1 Dipodomys ordii
TTTTTTGGTGGCATAAAACAATGCAAAAAGTCAGGCACCGGTGGCTCACGCCTGTCATCCTCGCTATTCAGTCAGGAAGCTGAGATCTGAGGATCACAACTTGAAGCCAGCCAGGGCAGGAAAGTCTGTGAGACTCTTCAATTACAAACCAAAACACTCTAAGTGGAAGTATGGCTCCAAGTGGTAGAGCACTGACTTGAAGAAAAAAACTTCAGGGACAGTGTTCAGGCCCCGAGTTTAATCCTTAGTACCCACATTTAAAACCTGTGAAGGATTTCTCTTGCGGAGGGAGGCGGGACAGTTCCTCTGGAACCTATATGGCAGATATGAGCTCAGGCCACAGGAGATGGTGGCGGCTGATGTTGACTCTGGTAGCCCTGATGCCACCAGCTACATCCTTTTGGAACACGGAGAAATAGACACAAATACGTGGCTGAATAAAAATAATCATGTGCCCCTATTTCACGTGAGGATTTGTAAAGAAAAGAAAAAGGGTTTTGTTTTGTTTTCTGTTGGTATCTCATGTGCACCTGGGTCATCGGTTCAAGGTACAGAATTTAAAAAACTGAAAGCTGAGTCCAGCTTCCAGCTTTAGTTCTAGCAATGATCAAATATTTCTAGCGATGGTGAGTCTAGATTTCTGCTTTCTAGTTTGTTGTTGTTGTTTTAAGGTGAGGAAAGGATCTATGTTATGATTTGTTAGAAAACCAAAGGAAATACTCGATAATAAATAAATACTTCAGGCTGTGGTTGGCTTCTGGGCTCTGTGTCCTGGTCCAGCCTATTGCGGGGTGAGGGAGGGATAGGGGAGAGAGAGCTGGGGTGGTAGTCTGGGTCCCCCCAAAGGGCTCAGCTGTCAGCGGTATCTGTGATCTCTGCTTCTCCGACATTGTCTCTCCACTGAGAAGTGACCTTTTGAGACTTGCTGGGGTCTTAGTCTTGGAAACCTAGGCTAGCACTGTTCAGTGATTTCAAACAAACCAAATAACGTGACCAAAACGACTCAGAAAATCCTGAGATGCAGGCGTATGTTAGAGCAGCAGCCCAAATCCCGAAAGCCGGGGTTCCGTGTCTCTCATGACACAAGCATTTGAGCCAGCACGTTTGACCAACACTCGCAACCCCTGCCTGCACCCCCTCTACCCTCCCACTGCCCCCCCAATCCCTCTTGGGTTGATTAAATTGGCTCAAGATGACACCAATAATTGGCTCAAGATGGGGCTTCGACAGCCCAATGATCCATATCTTCACATTCCCTAAAATCAGTCCTTGCAGTTCTGTGCTGGATTTAGGATGGTTTACATTGGCTCCGTCACAAACATTTTAATAAAGTCCCAGAGAAACCGCAAAATGGGTGACATCATTGGATGGTGTTAAAAAAAAAAAAAGGAGTCCTATTTTGTAGGAAAGAGGCTGGGCCTCCCCGGTATGATTGGGGTCTGCCCTTTCTGTTTGGCCATTCAGTAACCATTTGCTATAATGGGGACCATAATATCTAAAAGTTGGGGACTGCAGAGGTGGCCTCCAAAGGACGTTAGCTAGCTAATAAGTCAACAACAAATATGAGTATTTTGACATGGAGTAGCCGAAAAGATGAATGACTGTAATTTGCGGGGGTGGGGAGGGGTGGTAGCCTGGACTTGGGTGGAGGCAAATGAAGGGCTAATGTGAGGATACCCCTTGTCCCCTGTCCTAGGACCCAGCCTCAGGTCCTGGATCAGAGCACCCAGGGCTGCCAAGAGGAGCCAGTCCGAGCCCCGGGAACCCTAATAAGAGCGCTTCTTATTGGGAATTTTCCTAATTTTTTTTTTTCTGAACTGTTCTCTTATCTTGAACTTTCTCTTGAGGGTTTATACTAGTTTTTTTTTTTTAATCAGGAAAAAAAGCATTTTTTCTTTTATAGTGAATGTAGCAATTTTTATTGTGTTCAATGATTATATATTTGACTGGAAATGTCTGAATAAAGAATGTCATGAATGGTGCTTCCCGCTGAGTGGTAAGACAGGGAACACTTTTTGTCATCTGTGATTTGTTTTTCTGATAACCAAATTTCAAAGGAAAGGGGAAACACTTAGACCTTAAGGTTAATGTGTATACTCTTCCCCTTGCCAATATGTGTGTGTGTGTGTGTGTGTGTGTATGTGTGTATAAATTCCTGTTTTTGTTTTAATGTATTTTTAAAACAAGACTTCACTGGTGACTTGTGCCTACAAGACGTAAGATCATTTAAAATGACAGTGTCTAGCTTATTAGCTGAGACTCGATAGCGACGTATGGGGGGGGCAGTCCGAGGTGGGCCGGCGTGGGTTGTAGTCCCCATCTCCCCATCGTCACGGGCGTCTTTGATGTGTGTCCCCTTGTCAGGGGGCAGGGCTGCAGTCCCCTTGTGGGTTTCCCAGGATGAATGGACCTTTGATGGTCATCAGGATTGACTATTCTATGACTCAGGATCAATCTGATGCCTTAAGCCGGTGCTGGTCACTTTTTCTGGTGAGAAAACTTGTAGGATTCTTTTGTTTCTTTTTTCTTTTTTCTCAGTTTTTAACAAACATATCTTTTTATGGTTCATCCCGAAATGGGAATCCGGGGACTGAATTCACGTTCCGTGTGTAAAAAGAGAAAAGTGAGATGTGGTCTATTTTGTGTGTGTGTGAGAACACACACGTTTGTGACTGAGTGAGTGAGAGAGTGTGTGTGTGTGTGTGTGTGTGTGTGTGTGTGTGTGTGTGTGTGTGTGGTGGTTGTATTTTAAACAATGCCATCTTTTAAATGTGGAATCTAGTTACCACTGCTTGCTAATAGCCGCATCTCATTTTGATGATCGAGATCAGGCCCAGGGAAAATACCTGTTGTTTTAACTGAATATGCATAATACGGAAATTGAATCTTGTTCCTCTTGCAAAACAAATTCATTAACAATTTTTTATTTTTACAAGTAAGTTTATTGCTTTCACTCCTCTTTAGCTGACATCTATTACTGGGGTTTGTCTTTCCTTCTCTCCTCTCAGACAAAATTTTTTTTTCCCTTCCCTTGTGATGAAGAGAAAGTACTTGGGAGAAAGAGACAGAAGTGAGCTCAAATCCCCCTCATCTTTCTTCCTGTTATTATTATTATTTGCTTCACCTCTGTGAGATCACAGCATAGATGGTGCGTGAAGTGGGAATCACAGCCATTTCTTAGGGCTGCTTAGAAGCTGCACGGCAGGATGGGTAAGCCCCAGTGCTGAGTGAGCCGGGCTGATGGGGGAGGGCGTACGGCGAGCGGCGAGCTTTGACTTGGAGGAAAAGAGGCTGTGGTTTTTGTTTGTTTTTTTTTTTTCCTTTGGAAGTGTCCATTCCAAACAATTCCTCTGTTATCCCACTTAAAACACGGAGTAGACAGAAGTGTGGCATGGTTGAGTTTGGATCAGGAGCTCAGCTGCCCACAGCCTGGCCCATGACCTTGGATGACTTCTCAATACTGAGAGAATTTCCTTCTCTGTAGGATACGGTCATCTTCTTGTGAGAATTACTTTGCAAAGCTTGCAACAAAGCTTCAAGTGAGATAAGAAACCCTTTGTCTTTCGTTTGTGCCATTATTCTTACTGATCTTTATATATATTTTTTCTGGCTCTCTCTGTTTTTTTTTTTTTTTTTTTTACTTTCGATTATCATTTCTGCTTCCTCTGCTCTCAAAATTTTGAAGAGGAAAAAAAAGACCGATTTTGATTTTATTCTTCAACATTAAGATAACTGCAAGCATATTGTTGAAGGAAAATAAAAGGTATGTCTCAGGTTTTAGTCTGCAATAACTTAAAGAAAAGGACCCAGGGTAAAAAAAAAAAAAGGCAGGACCTAGCACTGTCTTGATTCTGTACAAATGTTCGCCTCCTTCAAAGAGACAAGCAGGCAAGGCCCTGCCAGATCTGATTGTGCAGCCTTGAAGGATCTGATCGCTGTCACTAAGGCCACTAATCAAATTTCCATCCAATATGCTCTTGCAGGATTTCCTGATCAAACACTTAAGCCTGCCCCTCTGCACCCCCATTAGCTAACATGTTTTATATGCAGAGGGGTCATCAAAAGTGTAATTGCCTTAAAGAAACTTAATCCTGCATTCTTGTCAACTCAAAGATAGCTAATAATGCTCGCTAGCTGATATACTCACCCCCCCAATCCCCGCAATATCTAGAGGTACACCAGAATTTATTCTTCCTCTTTCTCACAGAAGATACTGGAACCTACTAGTGTCTTTCCAGGGTCAGGTAAAAATAGGAGTTTTCTCTAAGAACCGGTCAAAACAAAATAAAAGCAAACAAAAACAATGTTATTTCCACATAATTCTGGAAGATGATTGAAGCCCTGAAGATCCTGGACCCCGTGGTTTTTCCTAGTCAAGGCAACTCAGAGTTTGGCCTTTGAGTTGGGACATTACGTAGGAAAGCTTCCTTGAGAATCCCACATCTGTTTTATACTCGTTTGTTGAGCTAACGGTTTGCGGTGCCTTCGGAACTTACATGTCTGGGGAGAAAAGTCCTTGGAAAAGCAAAAGTACAGCCCAAGAAAAAGATTATGTGATTAGTCATTTACATGTCAGTTATTGTATGTAATAAAGGTAATTGAAATCATTACATGCTTAATATTGGTGTATTACGTGCCTATATTCTAAACATATCATATTCCTAACATAGCAGTATTTTGTCATGCTTTATAGCTTTTAATATTCCTATTTGGTTCATTTGTTGGGGAAATTTTTTTTTTAGCTTTTGGTTCATAAAACTGCCTCTTCTATTTGAAGCAGGGTTGTTTTTTTTTTAATTCTTCAGAAATTCATTATATGCACACATATTTTCGTTTGCCTTTGCAGTATCATCTCTCTTTCGTTATCCGGTTGATGCTTACATTGGGTCCTGGGGAAGTTGCCACTTCATCCCAACCATTTGCACATGCATATGTATGCTTACACATATGTGCTTACACACACACACACACACACACACACACACACATACCTGCCACAGACACAAGGCTTTAGCTGAGACTTGTGAATGAGAATGAGCCCCCCATCAGGCTGTGACCAGTAGGTCAGGAAATTTAACCTGACTCCCGTGGCTCCCTGTCATCATCGGCAAGCTTCTGCAAAGGCCAGGTTGGTCATGGCGCAAGGATCCTCGATGTCTGAGTGGCAAAACTGATTTGAAGTCCTGTCTGTTCTGTCCTAACATATGCCCCAGACTTCTCTAACTGGCACTCCCTCTCCCCAGCCCCTTCCAGTGGTGCCTCTGCGGGTGATTACTCTCGACTCTAGTCCCCGATCGGGTCAGAGGTCATCTGCATGGACTTGTTCGGCTGCTTGGAGCTGACAAAGAAAATACGTTCCTTGTGTTTATAGAGGGCAAGCAGAGCCGGCCACAAGGCCAGGAGAGGCGGTGGAAAATAGGTCCATACAACAAAAGGAGGAATGAGTATGTTGTGGAGATTTGGGGAGGATGGAGGAATCTCCCCCACCCCACCCCCACCGCCCACCCCTCCTTTTTTTTTTTTTTTTTAAGATGAGAGATTAAGCAGCCTGTTAATGTCCAAAAAAATTCTTTTTTTCTCCTGTGCTAGTCCTGGGACTTAAACTCAGGGCGTGGACACTGTCCCTGAGTTTTTGTGTTGAAGACTAACACTCTACCACTTGAGCCACGGCTCCACTTCTGGTTGTTGTTTCTTTTGTTGTTGTGTTGTTAATTGGAGATGAAAGTCTCACAGACTTTCCTGTAGAGGCTGGCTTCAAACCCAGTTCCTTGGATCTCAGCTTCCTGAGTAGCTAGGATGACAGATGTGAGCCACAGGCTTTGTCCTGAGGTTCTTTAGCATCATTCCTCCTGTCCAGGATAAAATCCCCCTAGTCCTGTTCACCTCCAAAGCCCAGGTTCTCTGGTCGACCCACCCCCCGCCCCCAATGAAGGAGATTTGTGTGCCCTACCCTTGTGCAAGGAACACGTGTATACAAGCACATGTGGGAAATGGTGCTTTCTACACCTGTGTGGTTTGCACTGTGCAGACAGAGGAGGACATGTACCTGCCCCCCCCACACCTGGATGGGACACCTGTGAGGAAGCTCTCAGCCCTTCCCTGATTTGAGGAATTACTCAGCATTCTGATATTTTGCTACTTAAAAAAAGTACCTTAACGGCTGAATGTTAAACCTATTTTATATGTTGATGAGCCACAAATTCAGAGAGTATTGCTGCGTGAAGACCCCTAGAGACAATGACCTCCTCAGAGGAAAGTCTCTGTTCAAAGTTGAAGGATGAATCATTAGGCAGACAATAAGAAGTCCTCTCTTCTTCTTCTTCCTCCTCCTCCTCCTTTGTAATTACTGAAGCCTTTTCCTATGAGCTGATCCCCACAAATAGAATGGTCTCAGTTACTCCGGGCGGCCACAAAACTTGACACAGCTCAGGAAGTAGTTCCAATGTCAAGAGTTCCACATATTTTTCAACTTTGTTTTACCAAAACGCATCTGCTGTTCAGAAACAACCTCACGTCTTCTAAGAGAAACATCTCGGAAAGGACAATGGGAATATTTTCTATTTTTATAACGATGTCTGATTTTTTTTTTTTTTTTTACCTTTGGGAGCATGGTCTTTAAACCACCCCAGCCTGCCAACTTCCCTTAAAGAAAAAGTCATTAGATTTCCAATTGGAAATCTGAGCGTAAACGAGAGATTTCAAATGAAAACAGCGAGGAATTTGCAAAAGCATCCGATCCAGCCCTGTATTCCCAAATCTTCTTTAAATTAGCTCTATGTCCAAAGCCTACATGGAAAGACCTTTGCTTTTGCCTGATGAAGGAGAAATTGGAACAATATCACTTCACTTTAGGATCAAGGCAATCATTTGGTTTCATTCCAAAGGAGATTTTTTTTTTAAGTTCAGTCTGTAAGTACACATGTGTATGACTTTAATCTTCTTTCCCTATCACTTTATCATTTAAGCAATTCTTTACTGACCATCTTTTATTAGGGAGATAGGTCTTGCCTATGATAAAACATTCAGCTCGAGTGGAGGAGAAATAGCTTAGCTAAATGTCTGTGAATTTGCTTTGCTAAGGAGAAAATAAGAGTTCCTTCTGAAGAGATAGCTAGAGAGCAAGGTGAGCTCTCTGCCCCGTACCTGCCTGGCCTGTTCCTTGTCAAAGCATGAGATTCCTTATCAAGAAAACCTGACCATGGAGAAACTCATAATGACCTAAGACTACATCCAAGTGTCCTCCAGTTTCCTTCCTTCCTTCCTTCCTTCTTTCCTTCCTTCCTTCCTTCCTTCCTTCCTTCCTTCCTTCCTCCCTTACTTTGTTCTCTTTGTTCTTTCCTTCCTCAGAAAAAAAATGAGACCCTATTTTTAAAATAAAGAGAGAAAAAAGGGCTGGGGTGTGGCTTGAGTGGTAGAACACCTGCCTAATGGGTGTTAGGCTCTGAGTTCAAACTCCAGTATAGCCACCCCCCAAATCTGAATAATTGCATCTGTACTGGACATGTACAGAACATGTATATTCCCTAACAATATAACAAAAGGAAAGATGGAGATGGGCAGAAGGAAAAGTTCAAAAGGATTGGACAAAAGATTCTGAAAACCCAAATCCGAATTGCCACAGGAGCTTTTTAGTTTGAAGTGTTGAAGTTTTCATTGGAAGTGTTCTTTCTATGGTCTTCCCAAAGTTTCTCTTTCTGACTCTGTTGTATTGATAGTTTTATTTAGTTCCAGTTTTATTCTTTGCTGTCTATAATTTTTTGCCAGTATTTAAAGACTGTTTTATTCATGACTACAATTAGCAACATGTTTCCAGATTTATTTTTCCTTTGAAAAATTAATGGAGGGGGGGGTCATTATTTAAAGGTTGGCAGATAGGAAACTTTCTGAATTCTTTTTTTTTTTTTTTTTTTGGGTCTGGTCGTGGGCCTGAACTCTGGGCCTGGGCTCTGTCCCTCAGCTCTTTAGCTCAAGGCGAGCGCTCTACCACTTGAGCCACAGCGCCACTTCCGGTTTTTTTCTTTTTTCTTATGTGGTGCTGAGGAATCGAACCCAGGGCCTCGTGCATGCAAGGCAAGCGCTCTACCACTGAGCCACCTTCCCAGCCCCAACTTTCTGAATTCTTGAGTATCTAAAAGTACAGATCGTCTGCTGTCATATCTGAATGATTGTTTGGCGGGGTGTAGAATTTTAAGCTTCAGTCTTCGATTGATCATTGTGCTTAGTTGTGGTGCCAAGGATTGAACTAGGGACTTTGTGCATGCTTAGCCAAGTGTGCTACTACTGAGCTACATGCCCCCAGCCCCGATTTATTTTATTTTTTTGCCAGTCCTGGGGCTTGAACTCAGGGCCTGGGCACTGTCCCTTGAGCTTCTTTTAGCACACTACCACTTGAGCTACAGCTCCACCTCAGGCCTTTTCTGTGTATGTGCTACTGAGGAATTGAACCCAGGGCTTCATGCATGCTAGGCAAGCAGTCTAGCACTAAGCCACATTCTCAGCCCTCCCCCAATTTGTTTTTTAACTTCAATAAATAAAATTAACCTTAATAAATAACCTTTAATAAATATGGTACTCATGAGAAGTCTATGAATATAGCTTATATTCCTGTAGGTAAAACCAAGAGTTCTTTATGGGAGCCTTAAAGGATTAGTGGAATTTTAATAGGGTTAAAAATAATTCTTGGAACTGTGAGATAGAGATGACCATTTATTATTTCCTACTGGCTTCATGGATATTCATGTTTGATCAACTTTGCATTAGATTCAGAAGACATTAGGTTCTTCTACTTTGGGAAGTTTTCTGCTATTCGTTTTTCGTTGTTGTTGTTGTTGTTGTGGGTCTGGTCATGGGCCTGAGCTCTGGGCCTGGGCGCTGTCCCTCATCTCTTCAGCTCAAGGCTAGTGCTCTGCCACTTGAGCCACAGTACCACTTCTGGCTTTTTTTTCTTTTTGCCTATGTGGTGCTGGGGAATCGAACCCAGGGCCTCATGCATGCAAGGCAAGCGCTCTACCACTGAGTCACCTTCCCAGCCCATCTCCCTCATGTTCTGATTAAAATTTTATCATTCATTCTTTAATAATCCCTAATCTACACATCATTCCTCTTCTCTTCAAGACACTTTGCTAGTTCCTTGGACCCTTACCCTTGCCCTGTGTCCTATATTTGGTGATGTCTAGATGTTTCTTTGTCTCCTTTTCTGGTCCTCAGGTGTAGATTTGAGTTTATCTAACTCCAGAGTTGATGGATATTGTTATGTGTTTATTTAAGAATCTACTCTTGTTTCTCCCATTTGGTTTTCTCACCAGCCACACCTTTTCTTTCTACCTTTGCATATTGCTCTGTGCTATTGTAAAATCCGCACATGAGTCCTCCTGTGAAGCTGTTGGCGATTGATACACTGTGAGACTTTGCTACAGAGATTGTTTGCTAAGCTTTTCACTTTGTAAAGGCCTGTCATTGCTCTGTAAGCTTGCATCTTTGGACAGAAAAACTAGCAGCTCATTGTTTTGTTTGCCGTATAGAACTCCATCCCTCTGTGATCAACCCCCTCCCCCAGACCCCATTTTTTTGCTACCTCAAATAACAGAATAATGAATGCCCTTGTACTCCTGGACCTCTGTGAGATTGTCTTGAAATATATTCCCAGCAGTACAAATTTCTGAATCATAGGATATAGATTTTTTCTCAGTTCAATTAACCATTGTTAGACACCGCCCCCCCCCAAGTGCATATTGGTGAGTGGAAGTATCAGAATGCTAACATTCTGTCAACACCACCAGTGTTCAGTTTTCCAGTGATTCCCAATCTCCTAATAAAGCAGGACTTTGGGGGCTGGGAAGGTGGCTCCGTGGTAGAGTGCTTGCCTTGCATGCCTGAGGCCCTGGGTTCGATTCCTCAGCACCACATAAGAAAAAAGAAAAAAGGCGGAAGTGGCACTGTGGCTCAAGTGGTAGAATGCCAGCCTTGAGCCGAAGAGCTGAGGGACAGTGCCCAGGCCCAGAGTTCAGGCCCCACAACCGGACCCCCCCCAAAAAAAAGCAGGACTTTGTCATGTTTTATGTGATTTCTATAGTAAACTTTGCAGCTCTAGGTGTTTTATTTTTCTTCTGTTTACGTATTTCTCCTCTCCCCTTTTGTTTTCTGTTGCGTTTCTCTGAGCTGTTTGTGGTTATTGTTAATTTTTATGAGTTCCTTATAGAAATTAGATCTTTATCAGCTAATACGTATCTTATTCTTCTGATTTTGTCTGAGATGTTTGTGGGTGAAGAAAAGTCCTCATTTTATTTAATTAGATAAAACCATTCACTTATGCATTGCTTATGATGTACAATTCTGGAATTTTATTTTAAAAAGTCTTTCCCATCTCCAGGACACAGGGATTTATTATCTGTGATGCACTTGGTAAGTTTTACGTTTCACTCTTATGGCTTTAATCCACCTGCATTCCATCCCTATGTATTATATCAGATAAGGATCTTGTTTACATTTTTCTCTGAAGTAAGCCATTTCCCCAGACACTTTTCCAAAGGGGCTAAATCTTCCACATTAATCTGGGATGCCACTTTTATGTGTATCAAATTCTGCTACACACAAGGGCAGGTCTTTGAGCTCTGTCCTCAGGGCTAGTGTCCATGTCTATCCCTCCCCCCCCCCTTTTTTTTAACCAGAGTAGACTATTTTTACTATAATGGCTTTGAAAGTCTGTCTTAGGGCTAGGAAGGTGGCTCAGTGGTAGAGTGCTTGCCTAGCATGCTTGAAGCCCTGGGTTCAATTCCTCAGTACCACATAAGCAGAAAAAGTAAGAAGTGGTCCTGCGGCTCAAGTGGTAGAATGCTAGCCTTGAGCAAAATAAGCTGCCCAATACCTGAGTTCAAGCTCCAGGACTGGCAAAAAAAAAAAATCTGTCTTAATAGTTGGCTAGGAAGTTTCTAAATCATGTTAATGATTGATAGTCCTTTATTTTTCCTCACGCCTTTCCATGTAAATTCATTACACTTGCAGGCCTTGAACTGGTGATTACAGGCTGGCCATGTGGGTTATTTTCTTTTTTTTTTTTTCCCCAGTCTGGGAATTATTTTTAATTGCGTTTCTTTTTGGACAATGTCACCCCTTCACTTGCTCTCTCCTAGTTTTTCCCTCCTGTATGTGGGTTATTTTCTAGAAGCAGCAGTGTCTTTATATTATATTCCTTCTATAAAAGTATGGGGTGTCTGTATGGACTATCATTTTTTTTTCATCTTTTCCTTTTTGGTCCTGGGAATTGAACCCAGGACGTTGTACTTGCTAGCTAACCACTTTGCCACTGAGCTACATCCTAACCCTGTAGAGAATATCTTTGGATCTGTCTGGGAGGGGTAGCTGGTATTCCTTATAAGGGTAATAACTGGGTGATTTTATAAAAATTGCAATCTTGAATGGTGTATTACTTGTTAACATGTTCTAGTTATTTATGGTTTGAAACATGCTACTGAGTTGTTTTTTTTTTGTCGGTTGTGGAGCTTGAACTCTGGGCCTAGGCGCTGTCCCTCAGCTCTTCAGCTTAAGGTGAACACTCTACCGATTGAACCACAGCACCACTTCTGGTTTTCTAGTGGTTTATTGGAGAGAAGAGTCTTATGGACTTTCCTTGCCTGGGCTGGCTTTGAACCGTGATCCTCCGATCTCAGCCTCCTGAGTAGCTAGGATTACAGGTGTGAGCCACCGGCGCCCAACACTGCTGAGTTTTATAACTTGATGTTGCATGTCTTAGTTCAAGCTGTTATTACAAAAATACCATGTATTTAGCAGCCTCTAAACACCTATTTTGCAGGCTGGAAAAGTCTAAGGTCCAGGTGTCAGCATATTTGGTATCTAAAGAGAGAGACACTATTTTTCCTGCTTTCTTGTTATTTCTTTTTTTGTTTTGTTTTTTGGTCATTGTTGGTGTTTTGGTCCAAGACCAGGATTCGAACTCGGTACCTGATGCTTTTGCTCTTTGGCTTGTGCTCTACCAGCTGAGCCATGCCTCTAACCCCCGCTCAGGATTCTTCTATAAAGGACACTACTGGCATTCATGCAGGCTCTCATTCACCTCCCTCAAACCTCCCCTCCCCAAGTCCACCTGTGGATTAGGATTTCAGCCTAGGACTTGAGGATGGGATGTCAGTATTCAGACTACTGCATGGTGTCTGGCAACTTACTGAACACATTTGAGTGTGAGCTTTACTGTCCCTATTACTCTGGATTCAAGTCCTTTCACTTCAACCCTTTTGAGAATGAGAGTCTCTGCTTCCCGTATCTGCTGTGGAGTAGCCGCTCTGAGATCTTTCTTTTGGTCTTCAATGCTTTTTTATTCACTACAAAATGAAGAGAATCTCTTTCCCTATCACATCACTTTGCTTTTCAGGCTGCTCTGCCTGAAGTTTTACTTCTTAATTCGGTGAAGTTCTCAGCCATTCTTTTTTCAAGCATTTCTTCCTGGATTCATTTTCGTCTATTTTTTCTAGAGTTATTTGTTCTGCCAGTTGACTTGCATTCTTCTGGCCTTTGTATCTTTGAACCCTTCTTTTATATTTTTCTATCCCCCTTTTTTTTGATGGTTGTGGGACTTGTACTTGGGGTGCTACCCCTGAGCTTTTTCACTCGACTAGTGCTCTACCACTTGTGTCATAGCTCCATTCCTGGCTTTCTTGCTGCTTAATAGATAAGAGTCACACAGACTTTCCAGCTAAGTCTAGCCTCAAACCGTGATCCTCAGATCTCAGCCTCCTGAGTAGCTAGGATGACAGGTGTGAGTCACTAGTGCTCAGCCTATTTGTCCTCCCCCCTCCCCCACCCGCCCCTTTCAGTCATGGGGCTTGAATTCAGGTCCTAAGCACTGTCCCTGAGCTCTTTTGCTCAAGGCTAGCCCTCTACCACTTGGAGCCACAGTTCCACTTCCAGTTTTCTGGTGGTCAACTGGAGCTAAGTGTCATGGGGTCTTTCCTTCCCCGGGCTGGCTTTGAGCCACAATCCTCAGATCTCAGCTTCCTAAAGTAGCTAGGATGACAGGCTTGAGCCACGAGCACCCGACTTATCCATCTTTGTATGATGCTACCCAAGATCCATCCTCTACCTGGTCATGGAGTAGGAGAACCTATTCTGCCAGGGTCAAACCCCCAGGACTGTGAATCTGAGATCCTAAGAACCCATCCCCAGACGGTGCTCCGTGGGAAGCCCAGCTATGGCTCTTTCAACTTGGGGTCCTTGACCTGCAGCAGCCCAGCCCATGCTGTGAGTCCTTCTGCCCTTCGGTGGGACACACTGAGACTCCTTGGGAGACGCCAGGACGAATAGGCTTCTCTGCTCAGGATTCTGGGGCCCTAGGCTGACAGGTGCTGGTGGCCCAAGGTTTTTCCAGCTCTCAGTCTGTGTCCGCCGGACCCAGCTGTGTGCCGAGCCCCGGGGCCGTGGGAACTAACACGGGGGAGTCCCAAGTGTGGTCCCTGAGTTGGGGGGAGGTGCTGGGGGTGTCTCCTGCAGGTGTGGTCTCTCACACCCCTGCCCGCCCTCGCCCGCCCGGCTGTGGCTCAGCCCCTTCGTGGGGACAGCCGGCCTGGTCCATGGGAATGCAGGCTGCACAGCTTGTGTTTGCCTTTGCTAATCTCAAGAATGCGGCTTGTTTTCCCTTTTGGTTTGGGGAAGGCCTCTGTGGCTCTCCTCCACGGCGATAGGGCCGTGGGAGCCTGGCCGGGGCAGGGTGGGGGTGGCGGGCAGCCACCCCATCCTGCTGGTGGCTCTGGCTGAGGATTGCCCTTCTTCCCCATCTCTGTCCCCTCCAGCCCACGCATGACGGCTTCTCTGCCGAGTTCCCAGCAGTCACAGAAATGCACCTCCTGCGTTTGGAGCCTGGGGGTACTATCCTCTTGGGCAGTACCCGTGCAGGTGCCATTCCCTGAGCTCAGAGAGGTTCAGTAGGTGCGTGTGGTCACATAGCAGGTGGAAGTAGAGGGCGGAGGAGAAGATCAGGGCCCGTCACCCACGTCCAGTTGCAGAGAGAAGAGCTCACTGGACAGCCATTGTTGGGGGCTTATGGCCTCCCTTCCTGAGCTGGGGACCCCCGGTCTGCCCTGGGGTCCAGAATGTGAGGAGACTGGGTAGCTCTGAAGGCCTACTCCGCATCAGGAGCTCTGCTGGAGGTCGCGTACACGCGGAATCTGTAACCTCCCCCAGCGGCCCTGAGGGCTAGAAGAGAGGCTAAGTACGGTGTCAGAGGTCCCACACCCCCATCCCACAAACCACGCACACTCACAGTCTGGAAAGGAAGGACGTGGGGGAGAAGGGCCGGAGGACAGCCATCCCCGCATTGTGCAGCGGTCTCCGGCCCGAGTCTCCAGGCAGAGAACCAGTTCTCAGCTCCCTCCGCATTCACAAGCTCCTAACACGTGTTTGTCGAGTGACTGAATGACCGCTCCTGAAGACGACTCCCAGGGCTAGACTGTCTTGCTGCTCTGTCGTTATTGACTTGGGGAGGGGAGAGGGTGCATTGTCCTTCTCTGCCTATCCCCCTGTGCTAGGATTCTTTGGGGGTGCTTCCTAAGCCTTTTCTGGATGGCATCATTTCTAGCCATGGTTTCCGGAGCCCTCCAGTTACCATGGTCACAGCTCAGCCCTCCCTTCTGAGCCCCAGCGCCTTTCAGGTCTCCATCTGGGCGGCTAACGGCCCACTGCTTCCCAGCAGCTCCCATGCCCCACACGCTGGGGCCCCCGCCTCAAACTCAGGCTCATCTCCTGTCCCAGCGTCTTGCCACCTGTTCTCCCAGAGAGTCTTCAAATCTCTTGCCTGGCCACGTCATGATCTTGCTTTGGCCCCTAGACTCCTAGAGATCCAGCTGCTCATGGTGACAGCCATCCAGCCCATAACCTTTACATCCACCAAGTTCTCCCAACCCCAGCATGGCAGACACTCAGATGCCAAGCTGTCACTGCCCCTAAAGTAGCCACAGGCCCTTTGCACGCGCCGCCCTTCATCTCCGCTCCTGCCGAATTGCCACGGCACCTCCCGGGACCCGGCCTTATGTTGTCTCCTTCTAGAACTGATCTCCAATCCTGCCGGCTGAGCCTACAGTAGGTCAGTCCTGGCAGCTGGCTTGTCGCCCCAGGACCAGGTCCCTCAGGTGTTCCTGCAGGTGGGGGGGGGACACCCTGCTCTGTCACCTTCCCCAGGAGGTGGGGGAGCACTCCCAGCAGGGAGGACACTCCTGGCTTTCCTTTGGGGTTCTGACAAGCCTCTTTCTCATGATCTCCCTTGGCCTTCTAGAGGCCAAACCCTTAATCTAATAGAGTAACTCCCCATGGCAGGAGGGGAAAGCCTTGCGGGTCCAGCCAGGCCCCAGCCCAGGGTCACTGCTCCCCAAGGAACTGTCAACTCCCCAGAGATGCCTGGAGCATCTTCTCAGCCTAGGCCCGCAGGCCACGCTCGCCAGCCATGCCCGCCCCGTCCTCTCTCACCCACTGGACATGTATTTATGTGGTACTGCTACCTGTCCAGGTGCTGGGGATACAGCCATGAACAGACAACAACCTGTCCTTATTGAACTGATACTCTATTTTTATTTTTATTTTTTTTTAGTGATGTTAGAGGAGGCAGCAATAAATTTTAAAAAAACCCTGGGATACAAGCGTCACCATAAAAATAAATCCACTCATTTGATGGATATCTGTCATTGCTTCTAACTTTCAGCGATTGGGATTAATCCTATGATTTATATCTAAATATCTGTGAACACCCCTGCTTTCAGTTCCTTTGTGTAGTTACCTTGGCATGGAACGGCTGGATCCTATGGTGATTTGTTACCACTTTCCATAACCAAACTTGCCAAGAGATACTGTTTCTCTCCCCCTCCCTCCCTCCTTCTCCCCTTCCCTCCCTCCCTCTCCCCCTCTCTCTCCCTATGTGCGATGTGTGCCGGTCCTGGGATTTGAACTCTGGGCCTGTGCACTGTCCCTGAGCTTTTTTTTTTTGCTATTTGAACCACAACTTTTTGGTAGTTTATTGGAGGTAAGAGTCTCGTGGACTTTGCTGCCTGAACTGGCTCTGAACTGTGATCCTCGGTCTCCACCTCGTGGGTAGTTAGGATGACAGGTGTGAGCCACCAGTGCCTGGTCAATTTCTCTGTATTTTTAAAATACTAAGCACTCTAAAGGTGTAAAGCATCTCAACTTGGTTAAGATTTGCCTTTCCCTGATGCTTAGTGATATTATCTCTCTCTCTCTCTCTCTTTTTTTTTTGGTGGTACTTGGGGCCTCCTGCTTGGTAGGCAGATGCTCTACTACTTAAGCCATACCTCCATCTCCGTATTATCTTTTTTTGGGGGGGGTCCAGTCGTGGAGCCTGAACTCTGGGCCTGGGCGCTGTCCCTCAGCTCTTCAACTCAAGGCTAGTGCTCTACCACTTGAGCCACAGCGCCACTTCCAGCTTTTTTCTTTTTGCTTATGTGGTGCTGAGGAATCAAACCCAGGGCCTCAGGCATGCAAGACAAGTGCTCTACCACTGAGCCACCTTCCCAGCCCCTCCGTATTATCTTTTAACATGTTTATTTTATATGTACGTGCAATTTCTGCATCTTCAATTTTGTGCTGGTGCTGGGACTTGAAACTGAAGGCCTCTTGCTCTCACTTGGCTCTTTTTTGCTCAAGGCTGATGTTCAACCACTTGAGCCACATCTCTACTTAGGTCTTTTTGCTGGTTAGTTGGAGCTAAGGAGTCTCTCCGATTTGTCTGCCCCAGCTGGCTTCAAACTGCCATCCTCAGATCTAAGCCCCCTTAGTAACTAGGATTATGGGCACCTGCCTAGATAGTTCTCTTTTAGGAGAAAAAGTTTACAACTCTGGTGCAGGCTTTGACATACCATGTAACTTCTAGGCATCAGTTTACCCCCCAGAGTCACAATTTCCTTATCTATAAATGGGACTCATAGTATCTATGATGTAAGATTGTTGCAAGGACTGGCCGATATTATATACAGCCTCTAAAAGCTGTTCCTAGTTAGTATGGTCATTACTAGGGGCTAAAGACTGTTCTGTGGGGGTGGTAGGGAGGGCAGAGGAGAGCTAGATACCGATGAGCACCCCTCCTACCCTGGGGTTCAGCTGGGCCAGGCTGAGGTTTTGTGGGTAGAGTAGGAGAAAGCTATTTCTCCAGGATAGGACAGCATATTGCAAGAGGACAGAAGAGGCAGAAGCAGGCAGAGGGGACAGAGGCCTGATCTGAAAGGTTACATTCAGAATGAAAGTCTTTCTAGAAGCTGTGGAAGTGGCACAGTGCCCAGCAAAAGCCCACAGGGGATGTCGGGGTGGTGTTGGTGACTGAGGGAGGGGAGGGAGGAAGGGAGGGAGGAGCAGAGCTGGGCTAGTACCATTTGGAAAAGAACAGAAATGAGGGCAAGTCTCTGTTGGGCTGTTAGGGAGATGAATGGCCACAGACAAGGGTCCCCACGCATCACCAGGGAGAAGATTTCAAAGACCCCCCCTCCTCTTTTCCCCCCTTTAAATCGTTGGGAAACATTTTAAAAGGAAACTAGCTCACAAACCAGCCAGAGACCCAACAAACGTGCCGGCGCGTATAGCTCACCAGGCGATGCTTGTAATCTAATTGCCCATGAGCAAGAGTTTAAAACAATATTTACGATGTGGAAAAATAGCTCATGATTTGATTTGTACAGAAGAAACACGCCTAATGAGTAAATTAGATTTTGATCTTGCTGGCTGGGGTGGGGGGGCTGGGGGTGGGGCCTGGGCCTTGGGAGGGGCCAGGCTTCCCTGCCCTCCACCCCCCCCCCTTCCCTCTGGTTCACGCATGCCCATCATGATCCTGGTGACAGCTCTCTGTGCCAAGTAGAATGTCACCCAAAGGCCCAGCACCATCCCCCTCATATCTGTGCTAACTGTTGGGCAAATTATCGGACTTTGAGGCTCTATCACCCCCT
The DNA here is from genome assembly GCF_000151885.1 of Dipodomys ordii. Classification (NCBI taxonomy): domain Eukaryota; kingdom Metazoa; phylum Chordata; class Mammalia; order Rodentia; family Heteromyidae; genus Dipodomys; species Dipodomys ordii. The sequence continues at coordinate 1,697,966 of NW_012267409.1, forward strand.
CCAGGAAGCCTTCCCAGTTGCTCCATCCTGCTTTCTCTTCCTGTCTAGCAGCCCAGGCCTGCTGTGACACACGCCTGGGCTTCGGCTCTTTATTTAGACAGATCACTCACTTGGATGGTTTGGGTCCATGTGTCTGCTCTCACCCGAGGGCTGTTGCATGCACCCCTACAGTTTAGTTTCGTACTTGTTTAGCCTTATTTTTTTTATAATGGAGGAGGATCTGGTGAATCTGAATTGCTTCTGTCTCTGCAGTCCTGTCCATTGGCCTTCCTTAGGAAAAACGAGCCGCTCCTGGGCTCAGTCCTGGTGGTGAAGTGCTGTGGAGATCAGCAAGAGCAGGGGGTTGGCAGAGCCATGGCCAAGGAGGGAGGATAGGATTGACGTGGAAAGGCCCCGGGAAGCGAGGAAGGAGAGGGGCATTGGCTCCCCTTGCTGTAGGTAGGCCTGTGGGAAAGGGGTGTAAATGTTTTTGTGCACTCCACAGCCCGTCCCTTCATTTGGGAGATGAACAGCAGGGCAGCAACTGCCTGGGGGCAGATAGGGGCGTAGGGAGCCAGTTGGGGGGTGGTGTCCCTTTCTGACTTCATGGTGAGGTTGGATGCAGCATATAGAAACCGGCTGTCCCCTTCCCCGTGCAGGGCCTCGGTGCCAATGTCACGTTTTCTGGGCATCTCTGGGTGGCGGGCACCACTCAACCCTTGGTGTATTCTCACCTCCCTAATAAGGGCGCTGCTTCCTCAGCTCCTATGGTCGACAAAAGCTTTGAGCCAAGGGCAGGTTTGTCCCATCCAGGCAAGAGACTGCTTGGCTAGCTATGGCCATGGCTTAATATAAAGTCAGTTGAGAGAACCTCAACTAGACCAGTCACTCTGTGTGCCTACTGTTTGGCTGAGCCTCCTTCCCTGTCCACTTCTAGCAAAGAAGAAGCAGGCCTTAGGTGGGGAAAAAAAACAAACTAGACAACAGCCAGCATCCTTTCAAAAACACAGAGGCATGCAATCGCGGGGTATCTGCCTCCCCTCCCCCATGTCGAGAGACACGCTGAGTGCAGAGAGCATCCTTGGTGTCTCTGATCGGGCCTTCCCCGAGGTGCCAGGAGGCCACCAGGGGATTGGAGGCTTCCCAACAGCAAGCTTCCCAGTGACAGGGGCCAGCATTGCAAATGGCACCCATCCGTCATCTCCTGGGAGGGAGACGCCATTATCCTGTTCTCTAGAGGACGTGACTGAGACGCCCTGTGCTGATAACTTGGCAAAGCAAGTACGTAAGCCAAGGGTGCAAACCCAGGCTGAGCAATGCTCAAATCTGGGCTCTCGTTCCCCGTGTCCCCAGTGGCTTTGTGGGGGGTGGGGGGTGGTGTCTGTGGTGTTGGTCACCTACACCCATGCTTCTCCACCATGGGTCTTCACATCTGATCCATTGCTCAGCAGATGCCCTCTGTCACAGGACTGGGGTGGGGGAGAAGGGCAGAGGTGCTGTCCTGCACCCCACCCTCCCCCCCTTTGCAGGTAGGGAGGCCTACTGGAGCTCGAGCTGGGGCCAGAGGCCCAGCTCCCATTCCGGCCCACTTCCCTGATTGTGGGGACGGATGTCAGACTTCAAAGACTGCAGGGGCCCACCAACTCTCCAATCCCCTGCCCATGAGAAAGAGCCCCGGATTCCAGAACAAAGGCCAGCCCAGACTCCAGTCACCTGCTCAGCACTTAGCACGGGGCTTAATGAGAGGAAACAGAGCTTCTTGGAGTGCGGGGGTCTGGGGAGCGAGTGAGAAAGTCGGTAACACTAAAGACCCCCGCCATTAACAAAGCCAGACCCTCTGCTATATCCCACTTGAATTCAAAACAGGACAAATAATTGGAAATCCGAGCAGGGAGAGTTGGTGGGGCGAAGGGGGTGGATGACAGAGGTCTGGCAGCTGCAGGAGGCGTTCTGCACAGGGTGCTCCCCACAAGCGTGACTGGCCGTGGGGCCAGTGGCAGGAGATGACCCCCAGCAGCCCTCGTGCCAAGTACTGCTTGCATTCCTTCACAAATGCGATCCCGTTGAAGCCAGACAGACAGATGCACATCAACGTCTGTCTAGCTAGCTATTGTTTTACTCCCCCCCCCCGCCCCCAAATAAGATTTTGTCATTATAATAAGGAATTGTAGGGGCTGGGAAGGTGGCTCAGTGGTAGAGTGCTTGCCTTGCATGCTCAAGGCCCTGGGTTTGATTCCTCAGCACCACATAAGCAAAAAGAAAAAAGCCGGAAGTGACGCTGTGGCTCAAGTGGTAGAGCGCTAGCCTTGAGCTGAAGAGCTGAGGGAGAGTTCAGGCCCCACGACCAGACCTCCCCCGCCCCAAAAGAAAGGAATTGTAGAGAGAGGTTAGCATTTCATAAGGCAGGTAATGAGTTTATTTCTTTTCAGACAGTGACACCCCCCTTGCTTTCCCTGTTTTCTCCCTCCCACCCCTGCCTACAAGTTACATAGTGTTATTCTACTTTTTCTTTACAGCAGGACCACAGGGAGATTAAGTCATGTCCCAGGATCTATAGTTTTTAGATGGTTGAACTCACATATGCCAGGGTCTTTGTGCTTAACCATATTCCCTCCTTATATCTCTCTGTCTTGCTGGTTATTATTTTACTTTATTATCTTCGTAACAAGAGCACAGAGAAGTTTAATAATTTTCCCTGGACCTCTAGTTTGTGGAAGGTTGAACCAGTGTACCACAACCCAGTGTGTGCTCTCTGTCCCTATGAAAGTAGCTGGGAGCCTTGCCTTCCCTGGGGTCCGATCCTTCCAGCCTGGACAAAAGCCCCAGGCTCGCATCTGTTCTGGTTGAAAGGTTCTCATTTCAGCTACTCAGAGGCGCTGGCTAGGATGCTTTGTCATCTTTTGGTGGGTGGGCGACAGAGAAGGTAGGAGAATGACGGGGGTATGGCGGGGAGAGGGAGCAGCACACAGGAGGCAGGCTGGCAGATCACTTCCCTAATGAGAGCTGTCTGCTCTGTCAGGAGTCTAATGACGAACCTCTGAACCAGCGTCCAGTTGTGATGGCCGACTTCACAGCCCTGGTGCCACACGGCTCTGGAGGTTAGGAGAAGCCAGGATCTGTCACACGTACCAGTCACGGTGGTGTCAGTCCTTACTCCCCCCCCCCCACCCGCTGATCTCGGGTATCAACGTGGTGACACTGCATGTGATGTCATGTGTTGCTTGCAGACCCGTTCAGGCTGGCTTCAGGAAACCACAGGGCAGATTTGTTACGTTCACACAGTCAGATGTTTCTGTCCAATTGGCAAAAGCCTGCTGCAAGTGCTACAATTGGGTTACTAAAGCCCATCTTGCCCAACTGTGCCCTCCAGCCCAGGCCCTCGAGAACTGAGTGCTCTTGAGTACACAGGAGCATGTGGTGATTTCTTCTCTCATTTTAAATAAATACCCCCCCATTTTGATTTCCCTTTTCTTTTTTCTTAAAGAGAGCCTTTAAAACTGGATGCATTTCCAGCTGCCAAAAGCTGGATCAACCCCAAGAGAAAATTAGATTGCAATTTATCATCCAGAAAGTTTTGGCGATTGTTGCTCTGTATCTCAGAGCCACATTAGTGCATACAAATTGGTCCTGGATAATTTAACACAGATTAGCTTCCTAAAGTGCTGCTTTCATTATGTCAAAGCTCTGCTCAGAGTCCTCGTAGCTCCTCCTTGGATTCCTTCAGCCCATGTTCAAGGCTCTCCACCAATTGACCGCCATCTCCTTTTGAAAAGCATCTTCTTAGCCAAGTGTGGTGTCTCAAGTCTATAATTCTAGCTACTTGGGAGGCAGAGATCAGGGGATTGAGGCCCAAGGTCAGCCCAGGCATAAACTCCATCTCAATCAAGGGCTGGGTGCAATGGTATACACCTGTCATCCCCAGCAACACAGAGAGGCGCAAGTGGAAGGCCCAAAGTCCCAGCCACCTCACGCATAGTACCTTGTAAATAGCTGGGACAAAAAGGAGCTTGAGGTGTGGCTCAAGTAGAAGAGTGCCTGCCTAACAAGAATGAGGTGCTTAGTTCAATCCCCAGTACTGCCGAATACATACATAGAACCATGCATGCATGCCTGCATTAATAAGTATCTTTCTTGTTCTGCCTGTATCTCCAAATGAAACAGTCTTTTCTGTGCACTATTGAGATTGTTTTCTCTGAAGAATCTTTCTTCTCCTTTTTGGACCTCACCAAAGGCTTTTATTTTTCTTCTAGATTTGTTGAAATGACCTTGTGGCTTTTGTGCTTCGTTCCATTAATATGGTATATTCCATTCATTGATCTTCACTATCAGGTGGTAAACCAATCTTTCATTCCTGGGATAAATCCCTCTTGATAAATCCCTTTTATATGTTGCTAAATTAAGTTTGCTAGTATTTGTTGAAGATGTTTGCATACATATATTTCAGAGACAGTGATTTGCATTGGAAGAGTCTCAAGTGTTGGTATAATTATTTAAATGTTTGGTACAATTCACCACTAAGCCATGTATTTGTTTTTTTTTTTTTTAGGGAAGTCTTATTTTATTTTTTATTTAGAGAATACTTCATTAGTTTCAGTAATCAAACCCATGTAGACAAAACCTTACATATTTAGTGCATTTACCCCCATACAAAGAGAAAAAAATAAGTTTAACGTTTCTAGACCAATATGACTATTCATTTCTGTACAAGGCCAACTCAACATTGAAGGAAGTTTTAAAATTATGAATTCAGCTTTCTTTTTATAGGTGTATCAGATTTTCTGTTTCTTGTTGAGTCAGCTACAGTTGTTGTTGTTTTTTTAGGAGCTTGTCCATTTCATTCAAGATATCTAATTGTTGGCATATGGTAATTTGTAGTTGTTCCTTGTATTTGTTTTACTTCTGTAAGGTCAGTAGTAATGTCCCATCTCTCATTTCCGATTTTAGTTTTTTGAGTCTTTTTTCCCTTTGTAATTCCAGCTCAGAGTTTGTCAATTTTATTGATCTTTTTCAGGGAATGACTTTGGGTTTTGTTGATTCTGTTCTTTTCTATTTGTTTCCCTCTTTTTCACTCTTTATGTCTTCTCTTCTGCTTGCTTTGGATTTAGTCTGCTCTTCTTTTTCTAGGAGAAAACACTGGGGAATGTTCTAGAAGGCACAATATGTAATATAATATTAATGGGTGGAGCCACAAAGATGGAAATGTAATGTAAAATATTGGCCACATCATGTAAATGGCAAAAAGACAGCAGACGTGATCCAGTGATCACCGGTCTCCAGTCACCACCTTTAGATCTTTAGAAGCGATTCAAGAGCCTCTGTGTCCTCTTGTGTCCTCTAAATGTGGAGGTTCTCTCCCCAGCCCCCAGATTAAGGGGAGTTCAAGGCACTTGCAGAGTTTGGGAGCTGGCTGTCAGAAGAGAAGCCTGAAACCTGAGAGAGAGAGAGAGAGAGAGAGAGAGAGAGAGAGAGAGAGTGTGTGTGTGTGTGTGTGTGTGTTTTCATGGAGAGGGTGAAGTGCTAATGCTCCAAATTTCCATCATCAGATGTATCAATAGTTGCAACCCAGACGGAGAAGTGGAAATGGCCAATGTCAATGTCTGCAACTTGCCCAAAGTGCTTAATTTTAACTCTGGTTCCCAGAAGTCAGGCTTGTCCATCTGAAACTGCCAATCAACTTTCCAGCAAAGGAAAACATGGGCGTGCGCGTGTACACACATACACACACCCGCACGCACACACACACCTCTCCGTGAATGGCTTTGATTAGGCTTAGCTGTAGGTTTAAGAAAATTGAATCATCTTAACCTGTTTAGTCTTTTTCCCTGATGAAAATCATCAGTCAGATTCCAGCAAGGGCCCGCGTGAGCTGAGCTGCTGTCAGCACCGTTGTTTATGTTAATACCTTATAGGCATGAAATGGAAAAAAGAGAGAGAATTAGGAGAGGGCCTGACTGAATTAGAAGAGTAAGGGGGTCTGTGGAGCCCCTTCCCCACCTCTCACCCCCCTTCCCCCCCTTCCCAGTAGATTGGCCAGGGGCTCTCAACAAGCTTGTTTATGTAGGAGTCTCCAGAAAGAAGCTCTTTCTACCTGTCAGATTGGAGCCAGAGAAACCCACATTGATTTCTCTCTGTGGTCCAGCCTGGCTGTGGGCAGAACTGGAGGTCCGTGGCCTCCCTCTCTGTTGACTGCATGACTGTGGTAGCCTCTTCTCCTGCCCCACGCCCCCCAGCGCCTTCACAGCACAGTTCCCTAGTGTCCTGGACACTGTGTCCCGGGGCGGTGGATGTGAGAGACTGCCACTGAATGTGAACTCATCTCCCAGGGATTCTGAGAAGGCCTGGACTAACTCCGGAGTCTTCACCTACTTGTGTTAGGAAAATCACATCTCTGGACGTTAGTCATTTGTGGAACAAGAACGGAAGCATTTCTTGACAGAAGAGGACAATCCTCTAAGGGCCACTTAGAGGATGGAAAGAAAGAGTAGGAAATTCCTCAGGTTATCACTACTGCTCTGTTGCTTGACCAACTGCACCTTGGGAGCAGGACTTGGTAGTACAAGACCCCGGTGAGATTCTTCCAGTGTTCCTGGGATGAATGGACCGGTGACTGCCCATCCAGTAGGAGGCCACGCTTCCCAGAGACAACCAGGGCACCTCAGAGAATATTATAACATTATAACAGGTAGTGAGTTGACAAGACAGCGGTTCTCCAGCTCTCAGCCCCACCTCCAACTCTTTGTTTTGGGATTTCACAGATAAGGTCTCGTGCTCACCCCCCGCCCCGTCTGCTTCCCCAGGGAGGACACATGAACACTCACACACAGCTTATTGTTGAGATGTGTGGGTATGGGGGGTGTCTCCTGGACTTTCCCTCCTCCCCCTGGGACTGGTGAAGCTGGGACAAGGTTTTCGACGTGAAGATTCTGGACCTGAACGCTAGTACCCCCATCACCCAAGGCCACAAGTGACTGGGCTGGGATCTGAACATGCATCCATCAGCTTCCAAAGTCCATGTCTGTCCCTTTGGTTTCCCTGTCCTCGTTTTTTGCTGCCCAGAGAGCCTGAGATTGCACACCAGCCACGTTGCCAGTAGGCAGAGCCACAAATCCAGACACGTGCCCAGCCCTGCCTGATACACGATCCCCTCAGCTCTGTGGATGGAACCTACAGCCCCCGTCCTGAGTTTCCAGTGTTGCGCCCAGCACCCGTTAGGAGCCGAGTCTGAAGATGGCTCCAGGGCTCGCTTTATTACGCACAGAGGGACTGCATGGAGGGACTGGAGCACCCAGCTGAGTGATCTGTCATCCGAAGAATCGGAAGACCTGGTGGCGAAATCTTGATGAGTCGATCACGGAAGATGAGGCAAGCCCCCTGGCTTTGGGTGCAGACATCTTCAGCCCAAAGTTACCCTCTCCAGATGTGGCTCTCTCTAAAAATAGCAGGTGGAGTCATCCCCCCCCCCCGGCTAATTGTTCTAAGTGGTCCCTTGGTGCCATCTGGAAGTGGGTCTTGTCATTGTACCAGGACATTCTCCCAATTATCAGGGAGATGGCTCCTCAATGCAGGCCCCCTGCCACAGAGGGTCAGCAGCTGTCTCTGCTCACCCCGTCTCCCTTCAGGGCTGTACCGCCCCCTAAGGACGCGCACCGCACACTCTTGCCCAGGCCACTGCCATCGAAGCATCGTCTGGTGCAGGGCCTGGAGGCCAGGCAGGCCGAGAGCTTCCTCTCTCCCCAGGCCCCAGCAAATGCCCCGGGTGTGCCAGGCTGAGGGTCCTTGGTGGCCAGGAGCTTTATCATTGCACACCTTTGTGATCCAAAGCTCAGAGCAGCAAAGCGGCCTACACATCACCACCCCAGCAGAGCCGAGGAAGAACTGAGCATTGGGGGGGGGGACTGAGCCCTAACTGAAGGGAAAGAGGAAAGTGGGGATAACAGCAGAGAAGCAGCGGCCATGGAACACTGCTCTCTATTACCCAGAGCAGAGTGGGAGAAAGATGGAGGTGAGCCCAGAGCCTGCAGCTGGAGGCCTCTTGCGTGCAAGCCACCCTGTGGGAGGAGAGCGGGGGCAGCCAGGCCAGGACACCTGCCAGGAGGCTGCGCCAGGCTGGGGAGGTCTGGCGTGTCCCCAGGCAAGGTGCTCCAGTCCCTCCGTGCAGAGGGGCTGGGCGGGGGTGGGCAGGGGAAGGAGCATCTTCATACGGGGCTGGCTAGACAACATGGAAACAGGAACTGGTGCCACTTTGGAGTTGAGAAGGCTTCTGCCAGCCTCTGCCACTCACCTGCCCTCCTGCCTTGAGCCTCCCGTTGGGACATTGGTTAAAGGCAGGGCCTCCCTTTTGGAGGCCAGCACCCCCAGAAAGCACATCCATATCGCCACCTCATCAGCCTGCAGGCCGATGGGGTCTGACTGTGCACTGACTGAATCTGGCGTCTGGGAGCAAATGACCACACAGCTTGCATTCCTGCAGAGAAAACCATATTCCACCACCAGCATCCACTGTGGGGTGTCTGGTGACGCCATGAACATCTCAGGAAGGAGCCATGGCTGCCTCTGGGGAGAGCAGTGAATTAAGAACCCTGGGAGGGCCAAGGCAGGCCCTGCTCCTCCTCAGGACCCCTATCTGCTCACATCGTAGCACATCCAAGTCTGAGCTGGATCCACAGAGCCCCTCGCGCCGCCCCCCTTCACCTGAAATGAGAGCCAATGGTGAAGATGGCCTATCCTCGCCTTGCGCGCGATGGTCACGTGGGGTCATCTGTACAGGATCAAAGATCCAAGTGTTGATGGGCGCCCGTGGCCCACTCCTGTCATCCCAAGGCTGAGATCTGAGATGCTGTGGTTTGAAGCCAGCCCAGGCAGGAAAGCCTGTGAGATTCTTATCTCCAGTTACACAGCAAAAAGCTGGAAGTGGAGCCTATGGCTCAAGTAGTTGAATGCTAGCATTGAACGAGAAAGCTCAGGACCAGTGCCCAAGGTCCCAAGTTCAAGCCCCTCTTTGGACATCAGTAATTCCACCCCCACTGCTCAAGGAAAAGCCCTATTTCTTACGGGGGTCCTGGCAGACTTAAGGGTCCACAGCAGCCCCCACTCTGCCCCCAGTCAAGGTGACCTATGCCTGGTTTGGGGCTCACCCAAGCCAACTGTTCTCTGTGGGGCCCTCTGCCCCCTCACCCTGGCAGCCCATGGAACTTGCAGGCCTTCCCTGTCCCATTCTCCCAATGGCACTCCTGATGGGAGGGCCCTGGGCACAGCTGCGGGTATGGACATGTAGGGGACTGTGGTGAGGCTTGGAAGGCCCCCCCCAACTCGACCCCCACCTCTGCTGGGTTCCGCCCACCAGCTCGCTCCTCGCTCCTCGGTAGAGTCAGGCATCGGTCCTAGCTCTGGCCATATATCACTCATGGTAGTAACAGATCAGACCGTGTGACTAGAGTTTTAACTCCTGCAGAGAAGTCGGGGGAGGGTGGGATTCTCTGTCTGTCCATCCGTCTGTCTTTCTGTCTGACCACCTACCCAGGGGGTGTGGCTCCTCCCAGGTGCCGGCAGCTCCTTGTCCTTTTGAGAATGAACTCCAGTCACCTTTCCTCCTGGCTCCCCTAGCAGCCTCCCCCCCCCCCCACTACTCTGGCCGAGTTATTCCTTGCTTTATCTCTGACCACTGCAAACCAGGCTCACTCTGACAAGGCTTTGAAGTCCAGTGCTGTGTCTCCCACTCAGGCAGGGCCCCGGCTCAGCTGGACTGAGGCTGAGTTGCAGGGCAGAGGTTAGGGTGCACATGACCAAAAGCAGGGGCAGGAAGACCCCGGCCTGCTGCTGTGGTGGCTGTGGTAGGGCTGGCACAGGTGGTCTGTGGCGAGCTGCGTGCCCAAGAGGGAGCAGACAGCAGCACGGTGTGTGTGCCAGGGGCCAGGACTCACCCTCGCCTGGAGCTTGTGGGTAGAAGTTTCTAAGTAGCAACCATAAAAAGACTAAGGGAGGAGGACGTAGGGTTTGGCTGCCTAAGCGGGGGTGGGGGTGGGGTGGGAGGGGTGCCCTGGCCCTTGCCAAATCTCAGACTGGAGGGGTCCGGGAAGGCTCTATAGGCTGGTGGAAACCCAGCTCAAATCTGACCTGATGGGGATCAGAATCTTCATTCGCAGCTGCTTTCTAGGCAGTGCTGCTGCGCTTGGTCTGCAGACCAGAGTCCGGAAGGAACCTCTGCCCTAAGCCCTTGCCTCCACTCTCCCTATAAGAGAAGCCGGCTAACTGGACCGAGGAGGCAAAGCGCCTCAAAAACCCATCTGGGTGCTGGTGGCTCACCCCTGTCACCCTAGCCCCCCAGGAGGCTGGTGAGATCTGAGGACTGTGGTCAAAGCCAACTCAGCCAGGAAGCCTGGTTAATCTCCAATTAACCAGCAAAAGATGGAAGCAGAGGTGTGGCTCAAATGGTAGAAGCTAAGGGACAGTGCCCAGGCGCACCCCCCCCACAATTTCATCAGAATTAAAGCACCAGAGCCCTAACATTGGCTAACATGGATTGAGTTTGTATTGCATCCCAGTTACTTTACCCACAGATCTTACGAAATCCTCACAATGCCAGCTGCGAGATGGGATTCTTGCACCCATTTTAGAGAAGGATCAACTGGAACAGAATGCAATCACCCATTTGCCAGCAGCAGAGTCAGGATTTGATCCCAAACCCCACGGCAGGCCCACAATCCTCTGCGGCCCCCTCAGGATGGACATGTCTATCAGCATCATCAGCGGCTGGTGGTGGGATCGGGGCAGAGCCTGGAGAAGACTCCAGCACAGCCTGGGCAGGGCTGCTTCCATCCCTCGAGGTCCCGGCCTGGGCCCAGCTTTCCTGCATCCCAGGCTGAGTAGAGTTCTTCAAGGAGCCCAGCCCTGGATGAGCTTAGTCCCAGCAGATAGCATCAGGAGCATAAGATGTTGGCTAGCTCCCTCCACTATATATTTTCCCCTTCTTGTTGTTGTTTTAAAAGCTGTTTCAGAACCTCCTTCGCCTATATTTTATTTTGTAGTTGAAAAAGCTTTCCCTGACTGGCCTCCAGCCCACGTGGCTGTGTAATTCTCCGAGGGAAGGCAGGTATTTGCAGTGATGAGACTCTATGTGCCCGGTGGGCTCTCGGGAGGGCTCTTTTCATGCTTCCCAGTGGGTCCCCCCCCGCCCCCCCCAGCTGTGCGCAGATGTGGCTTACAGGGCAGGCGTATTTACAGCTGCTTCTGGCAGCTGATTGGGGTGGGGGGAACGGTTGAGAATGGAGCCTGGAGCACCTTGACCCAGCAGAAGAGCACCTCAGCCTGTGTGCAGCCGCCAGCCTGCCAGGAAGCCGCGTTTCCCAGCCCCGGGCCGCCGGGTGTGGGGGAGAGAGAGAGAGAGAGCTGCCAAGCTGTTTATCAAGCTCTTGGAGTTCTTGGTGGGGGTGTGGGGCTGCTGGCCAGCTGGGGGGGGGCGCAGTGCTTTATGAGCCTGACTCGGTGGTGACCTCAGCCCCTCCTGTCCCATATCCCTTTGGATTTTCCATCTCGTGCCATCCCTCAATGGAGGTGGGGAGCAAAGAGGTGCTCACTGCCCCCCCATCCTATGCAGTGTGCACCCCTTGGAAGGTAGAAGGGGGGAAGAGGGGGAGGGAGGCAGGTGTGTGTGGGGGGGGGATGGTCTTTCAAGAGTTCAGATTTGTCTATCCTCTCTGTGGTTAAGGGCAGTCATTTCCCTTTTAACCCAAGTGAGGAGATGGTCAGCTCCTCGTCTGAGGGAAGATTACCAAAAAAAAAAAAAAAGCCAGAAAGCAGAGGCTACTATCTATAGAATATTCCAGATTCTCACCACCTTCTATATCCAGTACCTAGCACAACCCTTGGCGTACAGCAGGCAGGAAACAAGGGGGAACTGCAGGGGGGGGGATAGAGAGGGGGGAGAATCAGCCACCAGATAAATGACCTAAGAGAGAGAAGGCCAGGCGGCCAGCCCAGGGAGGCCAGCGATGGGTGTGGGGGGAGATGCGAGAAGGAGCAGGGAGCAGGAATGTGGGCAGTGGGGAGGGGGAGATTCACCTCTGAAGTCCCCCAGCTACAGTCTTGGCAGTTGGGCCTACCCTGTCCTCCCCCCTCCATTATGTCACCCTCATGGCCCCCACATATCTGCTGGAGGGGGGGCGGTCTTCTTGCTTGTCCATTCTGTTGATAACCTGAGCCCGGGGCTCGCAGCTGTACCTGAACCCAGAACCCCAGCATTCGAGGGTCCAGGAGGGCTTCTTGCGGGAGGTAGGATGTGATCCGTGGAGGTTCTGGTCTGTCTAGGAGAGAAAGCCTTCCCTGTAAGTTGGGAGAGGTGTCTTGTCTCGGTCCCGCCACGCCTGCCACCCCACATTAGGCTGCCCCTGGGGCCCCCTGCATGGAGCAGGGGAAATTAGAGCCAATCAAGGCGATTTCAAGGCAGCGGCTCCTTCCCGGCAGCCTGTGGCCATGCCTGTTAACCAGCCCTCAGTCCACCACAAGCAAATGGCCCTTAATGGGGACCAGACCTCCTCCCGCCTCCCACCTGTTTGCTGATGTGTCTCTGTGCCCCTGTGCTGAGCCCCGGGTGTCATCCCTGGAGACCTGTCCTGTCCCCAGAGGCTTCCTATCTAAGTCACCAGAGCCTAGGGATGGAAGAAGGGAGGGGAGGGTTAACCCCACAAGGGCCCCCTACCTTTTGGGGTCACAGTTTTAGTGTTGAGGAGTTAGCAGAAGGGCTCAGTGACCCTAAACAGCTGCTGTTAGGTGATCTGACCCCCTCCTGTGCTTGCCCCTGTCCACCCACCACTGGGGGGAGGGCAGGAATTCCCTACCTGCGGTCTACCCCAAGAGAGGCCGCCAGGCATTGAGCAGGAGCGCCTGCAGTTGCAGGCTGCCCCTGACCCGTTCTCTTCCTGATGGGAGGGGGTACATAATGTTGTGGGCTCCCCTGCTCTGTCTACATGGCTCATCTCTGAGCAATTGTATTAATATTCCATTAAGAAGGTGTACTACTGCTTGAACCCACATCCCCAGTCCTTTAGTCATCTCTCAAATAGGGTCTCACACTTTGACCCAGACTGGCCCCCCCAGGGCTGTTGCCCTATTGCAAAATGTTCATGAAGATGTGGACTGAGCAGCAAGGCAGGTGGGATCAGTCAGTCTATCCGCCTGCCTATACCCAGTGCAAGGCAGACCCTGCCTTATTTAACGCCACCCACCTCACCCTAGTGCTGGTTCTGCATCCCGATGTGGCTGCCTCATTCTCCACCAGAGCCCTACAGGCTTTCCAACATGCCATCTCCTCTGCCTGGAATCCTCTCTCTCTCTCCTCCTTTTCCCTCCATCTGTTCTTCCCCTGCATCCTTCCAAATCCCTGTAAATCTCAGCTCTGGTACTACTCCCTTCCTCCCCAGGCCCCTCCCTACCTCCTCATGCTCTGCAAGTCTAGCATGTTCTACAACACAGAGCACCAGGGCTGGGACCACCCGTCCCCGTCTCCCTCTGATGCAAGGTGGCGATATGCTTCCGTGCACAGCGGAGGCTGGGTCACTTCGGTATTGGCTGTCCTCCATAGTCTCCAGTGGACCCAATGAATGAATGGACAAATGGAAGAACAACACGGCCACATGTCACACCCCACTTCAATTAATATTTTAATGATTGAAATGAAACAAAGTCAAACCAAGTTTTTTGTTTGTTTTTGTTGGTCATGGGACTTGAACTCTGGGCCAGGGCGCTGTCCCTCAGCTCTTCAGTTCAAGGCGAGCCTCTACCACTTGAGCCACAGTGCCACTTCAGTTTTCTGATTGATTTATTGGAGGTAAGAGTCTCACAGACTTTTCCTGCTCAGGCTGGCTTTGAACCGTGATCCTCAGATCTTAGCCTCTTGAGTAGCTAGGATGACAGGTGTGAGCCACCAGCGCCCAGCTCCAAGTTCTTAACAATAGAGATGGAAGGCCACTGCTGCCAGCACTATAGGCTACATACTATTTGGAAGTGGCGATAGTAGGATCACACTGTGCAGAAGTGTGAGACCCTGTCTGAAGCATAACTAAAAGCTAAAGGGCTGGGGATCTGGTCCCGGACTTAAAACCCTAGTACTAAAAAACAAAAAAGCTGCCATATTTTGGCCTGTTAGATTGAGGCAGCTTCTGAAAGTCTTTGTTGTTGGATTTGATCTGATCTACGCTTCTTTGTGATTAAAGCCCCACGATTTACTCTGAGAGATAACATGGGAAAGAGGAGAGACAGTGCAAGCCAATCTTTTCCAAATAAGGCAAAACTCCATGTTCCTTTATTTTTAGCAGCGATTTCCCAACTGCAAGAAGGCCCAGCTCCGTGAGCCAGCATGACAGGAAAGTGTTAACTCACAGAAGCATCAACCTGTGGAAAAGTGTTAACTTTTAACAGTAATAATAATAATAATCTCACAAGTGCCTCAAGAGTCTGGACAAGGTGCTCTCCCCACCCCCAAGCAAACTGAGCTTTGCCCCATTGGGAAGTTCCTCTCCTCACACTTCCCAGGGAAACTCAGTGTTGTATTTTTCCTGATGTTTGGAAACCAGACTTCAAAGCATCCTTGAAAAGTCACATTTCCTGAAAAGTCTAAGCAATCCTTGGGGGGGGGGGGGAAGGAGAGGGGAGACTTTTAGCCTTTAATCCTAGCTACTCAGGCGGTGGAGATCTGAGGATTATGGTTCACAATCAGCCTGGGTAGAAAAGTTAGTGACATTCTTATCTCCAGTTAACTAGCCAAAAAAAGCAGGAAGTATGGACGAAGTGGTAAAGCACTGACATTGGGTGAAAAGCTAAGGGATTAGTGCAAGTCCCTGAGTTCAAGCACTAGAACCTGCACCAACAAAAGAGACTTCAGCTGACTTCATGAGTCCCTCTGACAGCCATGCTCTCTCCAGAGGCGACATTTAAATATACATCTCCAGTTCTCTCCATGCCCTCATTATCTTCAGCTCTACAAGCTGTGTGGTCTGGCTCACTGGAGCTCGGTGCAGGAAACGCCCAGGAAACAGGCTGGCAGGAGTTGGCAGCCCGGGTTCTCCTCTGACAGATCTGGAGCTCCCAGTGCCTGCTGACACATCTGTGAAATGGGGTAACATCAGGATGAGCTAATCCACGAAAAAGCCAGAAGAGGCCTGCTGCCTGCCCTTCGCTTTGTTTCCAACATGACTTTTATGCCTTGCAAGATGGTGTCTCCCTTGTAATCTTTGTCTGCAAACAGGCTCATTTTGTGTTTTGGTTTTTCTGTTTTATTTTTTTTTTCTCCTCGAATTCTTCCGCGTTTGGCTAAGAGCAATCTGGTTTCTTCTACATTTGTCAAGTTGCTTGAAATCCCTAATGCCCATTCATGTTCTTTCCAAGGGTTAGCGGAGTTCTTCGTGTCTTTTATCACACCGCTCTGCACCAAGGGTAAAAATCACATCTTGAGTAGAAGCCTGGCTATCGATGCCCATAAAACGGGAGATTTTGGCGAGACTCGCTTGCTTGGGTCAGGATGGGAAGGAGGCCCAAAGGCAGGTCTGAGCATCTTTAATGATGTGCAGAAAGAAAGAGGCCTCTGGCCGCCCGGGCAGATGTCCTCAGCTGTTAATAGAGGAGCCCTGAATACTGTGGACCAGCGCAGAGAAAACGATCTTCTCGTTTTCTTCCTAGTGGAGTTAGGAATTTTTTTTTTTGTTGTTAAGCGTGCCTTTGAACTAAGGTCAGTTAAGTATACAACAGATGTTCCTCTGAGGGAAACAGGCTTATAAAGTCAAGAACACAGAAGGGACCTAATGGTTTACTGGGGGGGTGGGGTGGGGGGTTGGCGCATTAACATTCAGAGCCGTTTAACTCCTTTCGATGTTAAACAAAACAATGACACAATTTGATGCCCGATTAAAAAACAAAACCAAACAAAAACATGTCAAGACAGTCAGCCTGGAGCGTGGAGGTCCTTTGGGTCATTGTGGCCCGGCAGATAGCCCGAGGGCACAAGGGCTGGACTGCAGTCCTTGTGGGCGCTGGAAGTGTCCTCCATGGGTAGCAGCTGCAGCAACCCGAGGCTGATTTCTCCAGGATTGTGGGTGGAAGAAAAGGACAGGCGTGAAATCAAAGGGCAGAAATGTGGTATTGGGGGGGAGGGGGGCTTACCGGCTGGGCTAGCCTACCACAGGTGGTCACCTGGGAGGAAAGATCTGGGGGACGGGGAGGGAGGCCACCCCCCAATACCGCCTACTTCCACAGACCAGACTCACTAGGAAAGCTTGACCGTGCAGAATTTAAATACTGTCTGAATGTCTCCTAAATGTTGGGTATCCCCCCCCACCCTTGGGTTTGGTGTGGTCCTCTGCAAGGCCCTCTGGGTAAATGGGTCTCTCAATTACAGGAATCCTGGAGCAAGACCAAGGAAGGGTGGAGTTGAATTCAGGGAGACTGGGGTCCCAATGGAATCCCCAATCTGGCATTTCTCAGTGGTGTGACCTTACACCCACCACATTATCTGCTCTGAGCCCTATCTTCTCTCTGCAGGAAAGGCAGGTGGGCAGACTTAGGCCAAGGTGGGGAGTAAGACGGGTCGATTTTGGAAGTGGGAAGAGAGGGCATTCCAGGCAGGTGGAACCTAGTGAGTGAGGCACAGCTCACTGAGAACATGGACGGCAAGTGGGAAGCTGGAGTTCAGAGGGCAAATAGATGCAAGCTGGCCAGCACCAGTGGTTCATGCCTATCACCCTCGATACTCAGGAGACTGAGATCTGACTATAGCAGTTCAAAGCCAGTCCGGGCGGGGTTAGGAAAGTCGGCGAGACTCTGTCTCTCCAATTAACTACCACAAAAACTGGAAGTGGTATTGTGGCTCAAGTGGTAGAGCGCTAAAAACTCAAGGATAGTGCCCAGACCCTGAGTTCAAGTCCAGTACCTAGTACCAACACACACACACACACAGAGAGAGAGAGAGAGAGAGAAATAGATGCAAGTTAATACTGACTAAAGAAGCCAGATACTGATTGTGAAGGATCTTGGATACCAACCCTGGCCTCCTTTTTTTTCTTTTTTGGTAGGTTGTGGAGCTTGAACTCTGGGCCTGAGCACTGTCCCTCAGCTCTTCAGTTCAAGACTAGTGCTCTACCACTTGAGCCACAGCACCACTTCCAGTTTTCTGAGTGGTTTATTGGGGATAGGAGTCTCAAGGACTTTTGTGCCCAGGCTGGCTTTGAACCTCGCTCCTCAGGTCTCAGCCTCCTGAGTAGCTAGGATGACAGGTGTGAGCCACGGGCGCCTGGCGCCCAAATATGGTTTTTGACAAAGGCTGCAGTGGTTACAATAACTTTAGAACTAACAAGCCCTAGTTAAATATGGATCCCAAGACTGGGTAAATCTTGGGCTGGGTCAGTCCCCTGTGTGTGTTCCTGATGGTCATTACTGATCCATCTCAGCCTAGAGGCCAGGAGATGGCTTGGAAACTTGTAATATTCTGGCCAAGGGGTAAGGACAGAGTATCTGCAAGTCCGCTATTGCCCTACATCTTGCTCTGAGGCTGGGGGAGGGAGGTAAACTCAGGAGGAGTGAGCAGTCATCTTCCATCTTTGCCTTCCTGCTGGGAAAGACTGGAATCTTCCTAGCTGCTGGCTGCTGAGTTTGCTGTGAGCAGTCTCTGGTGCCCCCTGTTGGATCCTAAATCTGAATGGGACAGCCCCAGCGGGAGTGCTGCCATGTAGACCAGGATTTCAGGGGGGACAGGGACTAGTCATAGGCCTGGCCATGTGGCCTCCCACCCCCCTCTGAGAGGCTCAGCAGTAAGTGGTGACTTGTGCTCTGGTTGGTAACGATGCACAGCAGAGATGTCTGGCTGTCTGGATAGGAACTTGGCAAACGGGGCTGCAGCCTGGGGAGGGGCTGGGATTTTCCTGAAATGACAAACCATTTGCATCTTTCAAGACTTTGTAGAGTTACCAAAGTGCCAGGAATAAAAGGCAAATCTGCTTCCTGTTGTAATTGCCTTCTGGATTTGCAGTTGAAGTTAATCGTGGCTGGGCGCTGGTAGCTCACGCCTGTCATCCTAGCTACTCAGGAGGTCGAGCTCTGAAAGGATTGCAGGCAGGAATGTTGGTGAAAGTCCTATGTCCACTGAACCAGCAAAAAGTCAGAAGTGCAGCTGTGGCTCAAGTGGTAGAGCTCCAGCCTTAAGTAGCAAAGCTAAGGGTCAGCACCCAGACTCTGGGTTCAAGCCCAGTACCACCTCTCTCTCACTCTCTTACACACACACACACACACACGTGCTAATTGTGCCCCACAGAGATGTCAACCTGTTGCCACCACTGAATTCAAGTGTCCCTGTGCAATGTGGAGGTTGCTGTTGAGCAAAGACAGGCCGTTCTCCCGCCAGCCAGGGCTGCTGGTCTCTGTGGCTCTCTCCCTCCACACCTGGCCTTCCAGAAGGGCAGGGAAAGTCCACTGCACCTGCCCAGGCCTCCTCCACGGCTTTCTCCTGGGCCCACTGCCCTTCTATATAGTACCAAGCGATCTGTTTACAGAGCAGAGGCTGCCCTGGTGCTGGCACGCATGGCCTTGAAGGGGTGTTGTCACTCTGTGGTGTATGTGGGAGGGGGTGCTGGGGTTTGAATTCAGGGCCTTGTACCTCCTAGGCAAGCACTTTACCACTTGAGCCACACACCCCAGCCCTTTGTGCTTTCTGTTATTTCTCAGACACGACTCTCAGGCTTTTTTCTCGGAGCCAGCCCAGGTCACGATCCTCTTACCTACATCTTCCGTGCATGGCCAAGGGGATAGGGGAGCCCTGCATTGGGACACCCCCTCTAAGAAGCAGGGAGTGGGTTTCTGCGGACATGGGATTCCTACTAGGCACATGGCTTTACTTCTTTACTTCCTATCATGGCGCCGGGCCTGAAGGGTCCCTCCCTAGTTGATCAGGAGTGGCTTGGCATTCGCCTTCTCTGCCTGCTGCCTCCTCCCACTTCTGGGTGACAGCTGGGGAAACTCCAGGTGGCAGATCATGTCCCATCCCCCCTGGGAGGACATCCTTCCCAGAGGCTCCTGGACCCTGGTTTCTACCTGAACACTACTGACTAGGATACAGAGGGCCACACTGACCAGCGTCGCGCCCCTCACAGAAGTCCAGAAGTAGGGGCTTCATACCACTCACCCCTGGAGGACCCGGATGCCAGGCGTGTGTCCAACCTTGACCTTGACTCTTCCTCTCCATCCTCATCCATAGACGGGATTCTGTCCTGACCCTTCTCCACCCTTGCACACCTCCTCCCACTGAGAGTGTGGGTCCGGATGCTGGCGCTCAGCAGAGCCCCTAGGAAATGGCTGCGCGATGAGTCAGGAGGCCTCCCCGAGACCCCCAGGTCCAGTTCCTCTTTGACTACTGTTAAGGCTTATCGGAGTCCATGTCCTTGTTCCCCAGCCAGCCGAGTTCAGGCAATTGCTTCCTGGAGATTAGGTTCCCAAGATTTCTGGGGCCGGTGGAGCGATGGTAGCCACCTGGCCAGGCGGCCTTCGGCCTCCCCACGCTCCTCCCACGGAGCCTGGTGTTTTAGCTGTTGCTTAGCCGCCTGCTTGAGGCCTGTTTGCAGCCGGACTTCTGATCACAGGGGAGGCAGGGACCAGGTCCTGCTCAGGCCAGAGCAAGGCAGCTGCCAAAAATCTTGGAGCTTTTTCCCTTCCCTTCCGTCATTTTTTGCGCCAATGTTCAAGGCCCCTTCTCAGTTAAATGTAACATCCTCGGACCCTTTGTTCATCTTGGGTTTAGGCCAAGGCCCCGTTTACAAACACTCCACATGTAATCACATTCAGTCCATGTGACCAGCTAATAATTTCCTTTATTCCCGTTTTGCAGATCATATAGGTGAGGCTCAGTCCAATTAAATCACTTTACCCAGTGTCATGATTTTAGCAAGGGGCAAAGCGGCTGGACACCGCAGCCGGGGCCTCTGACTCTTCTGCCACCAAATTGTCACAGGTCAAGTGGCATCAGGGACCGTCTGGTTCAAGTCCACTGCCAGACCCATGCAGACATGAAAGCCTGAGTTCAACTGGCTTCCTGGCGTCAGAGAGGCTCAGGAACCTGATCTGGGGTCAGAGCTATTTGCAAACATGTTGGAAGTCTTTCAGGTTTTGGGGGGAAAGTGGCCATTCATGTTTGGAAATCTCTGGTGGCAAGATAAAAGATAGCCATCTGCGGTTGAGGTTGTGTGCCACCGGCGCTGGGCACCAGGTGTTGGATTCTCTGTTAATCTTTTGTCAGTCCTCCCTGAGGTGATTGGACAGTCCGGACCAGGTACCTATACACGTGGCTACACCTTACCGAAAGAATGACTTTGAAATGCAAGTGACATACAAATACCACAGAGCAAACACATGCACACCATCTATACATCTTCCCCATAGGGGAAACCATGCAGCTATTAGAAATGATGCTTGTTTGTGCTGGGCACTGGTGGCTCACACCTGTCATCCTAGCTACCCAGGAGGCTGAGATGTGAGGATCATGGTTCGAAGCCAATCTGGGTAAGAAAGTCCATGAGACTCTGATTTCTAATTAACCACCAAAAGATAGAGTGGTGCTGTGGCTTAAGTGGTAGAGTGCTAGCCTTGAGCAAAAGAAGCTCTGGGACAGTGCCCAGGCCCTGAGTTTTAAGCCACTGGACTTTACTGTCGTGAGAAAAGTCTGGATAGTGTTAAACGAAATTTGGAGTGGTGAGGCACGTGTACAGACAAGTCAAATTGTACATACCTTACCATCTCCATTCTGTAAGGAAAATGAGCCAGGTAAGAGACAGCGTTGACTGAAATACAAAAATGCCATCCCACTGGCGTCTTTCCCTCTGCAGTTTTTGGTGTTTGTAAAATCTTCTACATACTTAGCTGCACTCTATAGTTGAGGAAAACAACAGGAGGAGAAGTCAGCCATCACAAGAAAGGAAGGAAAACCCTGTATACCCACTACTGTGGCCCCCTCTGTACCTGCCGTAATGGCGGCTCTATTTATTAGTGCCCTGGTGGGCTCCGCCCACATAGAGGTTCACAGGATGACCTCCGGCAGACATGACCTCTGTTAGAGCATCCTGGGACCCCCCCAGCCTAGGCCTGTGGCTCTCACCCCCTGCTCCAGTCCCATTCCCCTCCCCCAACCCAACTCAGGAGCCCTGTTGTGCTTCCAGAACAGGTTGATATCACCCTGGATGCCACCTCCTGGCCATACCCAGGGCCCTGCCCACCCTGGCTGTCCCACCTCACCCTGTGGGCGCCATCTCAGGCCAGCTTCGCTGGCTCCCAGCAGGAATTTGAGCTGCCCCCTGCGGTGGCCGCCCTGCCCAGTAGCAGCTATGCTCGGGAGCAGTGACCAGGTTCCCAGTGGCCGGCTGTTTTGGTTTTGTGCTGTATTTGTTTGTTTCTGTTTCTTAGTACTTTAGATTAGATAGAGATGTGGCTAAGGGGCTATGGGGGGTGGGGCGCCAAGGTTGGGGGAGGAGGAAGGAAGAAATCTTGGCTGTGAGTAGCAGGAAAACCCTGAGCATGGCATTTCAGTCTTCTCCCTACTTTGAGTTACTATTTATTGGGTGTCTACTGTATGCATTCTCATCAGTAGTAGGTATGAAGTGGGTTGTAGTTGGCCATTCATGTGTCCATGTCTCTTTGAACAAGAATCAGTGTCACCACTGAATTTCACTGTCTGAGGCTCAGACTGGTTAGAGCCCCGGGAGGGGCTGTGCGATGTTGAGGGGGACCAGAAGAGTGTGGGACACTGCTGGCTGAGCCCCCATTCTGCTGGAGTTGACCTTGCCTCCGTTCAACATTCTCTAGACTTTTTTTTTTTTTTTGGCCAGTACTGGGGCTTGAACTCAGGACCTGGGCACTATCCCTGAGCTCCATTTGCTCAAGGCTAGCACTCTACCACTTGAGCCACAGATCCACTTCCACCTTGGTCTGTGAATAATTGGAGATAAGAACCTCACCGGCTTCCCACCTAGGCTGGGTCTGAGCTGGGAGATCTCAGATCTCAGCCTCCTGAGTGGCTAGGATTACAGGCGTGAGCCACCAGTGCCTGGCTTCTCCAGATGTTCATTCAGTGCAGTAAACACAGGAGAGCTGAGAGCCCAGGCATCATGGAGACTGAATTTATGACCATCACTTCTGTTTTATTTGATTGGATTTTCTTGACAAAGAAACACAAACAAGAAAACCCTCCCTAAATTAGACTCAGTATCTCCATCCATTCAGGTTCCTGTAACAGAGGGCCGGAGAACAAGTGACATCAAAACCAGAAACTCATTTCTCATGGTTCTGGAGGCTGGAAGTCCCAAGTACCAGCATGCCTGGGTTCTCCAAGGCTTCCTTTCCCAAGTGGCACACTGCCTTCTGCTTGTGGCCTCACGAGGGGTGAGGAGAGTGAGCTACCCGCTGACTCTCCTAATCCACCTGCAAGTCCTACTTCCAAATATCATCACAGTGCGTTTCAGCATATGAAACGGGGCAGGTAGGGGACCAATAGTCAGTCCACTCAGATTCCATTCACTCAGATTACTCCCTCAGCAAGGCCTTCTTGACAGACACCCTGGGCTCCCAGGAAGAGGGAAGAGCACTGGGGCAGGGAGGCCCAGGAGCAGGTGTGATCTCTGCATACTGGAAACGACTGTCCAGGTAAAGCAATGAGACCAGCACCGTCTCCACTGGCTGCAGCGTTCAGCAATATGACACGTGGGTGAGAGACGGGTCCCGGGGAGGAGACAAGTTCTGGTCCTGGTTCAGTGACTTCCCAGGCCGTGGCCATTGCTAGGGCTCTCTGGGTCTTTTTTTTTTTTTCTCAGCTGTTGGAAGATTAACATAGTTTTTTTTTTTTTTGGGGGGGGTCTGGTCCTGAGGCCTGAACTCTGGGCCTGGGCGCTGTCCCTCAGCTCTTCAGCTCAAGGCTAGCGCTCTACCACTTGAGCCACAGTGCCACTTCCAGCTTTTTTCTTGTTGCTTATGTGGTGCTGAGGAATTGAACCCAGGGCCTCAGGCATGCAAGGCAAGCGCTCTACCACTGAGCCACCTTCCCAGCCCAGATTAACATAGTTTTAACCTGAGCCGGTGCTCTACCATTTGAGCCATACCTCCATTGCAAATACTCATCCCCAGCTGGTGACCCTTTTGGAAGACAGTGGAAATGAAGGAGGTGGCGTCGGGTTGGAGGAGATAGGCTGCTGGGGCCGTGTGGGTATTTGGTTCTGAGAGACACGCTCCTCGCTCAGCTTCCTAGCTGCCAGGAGGTGAGCAGCTCTGCAGAAGCAGCTGCTCCTCACCGTGACACCCCGCCCCACCCCAACAATGCAGCCAAGAAACTTTGAGAACAAAACTTCAGAAACCGTTATTGAAACTGCCCTTTCCTTCTACAGAATGATGTCTCTCTGTCACTAGATCAGTGAGGACAGGCGGGTATGACGGGTCAGTCTCTGGTCCGGCCACAGAGAACTTGGATCAATCAGCACTCCAGGCTCACTTGCTTGGACTGAGCTGAATTGTTAGGGTAGATGGGGCTTGGTGTGTATGAATCCACGCACATGCGTGTATGCGTGTCCCGTGGCTGTGCCTCTCATCCTGTATCCCCGTGTGCATTCCTGTGTATGTGTTGGTGTTGGTGTGGGGAGCAGAATGAGGTAGAGACAGCCACCCTGTCCCCCCCAGACTGGCCCCAGCTGGTCCAGCCCAGCCCATGAGGCCTCGCAGTGACCTTCCTTACAAGGTCTGAGTCACGGCATAGACACGGCCCCTGGCGCTGCCCTCGCTCTGGCCCTGCCTGGGTGGCGTGCGTGTGGACGTGGCCAGCATCTCCTGTCCCCCTCCCCCCCCCCCCAGTTTCCCGGCTACTCAGTAAGGAACAGATTATAATTCCCAGGCAGGCTGCATCTGCAACCAACTTGAGGGGAATCATTGTCGAGCAAGTTGAAAGGGGTAAAAAAAAAAAAAATTTGTAGTAAAAGAACTTCAATCCAGCCAGCCAGCCGTGTCATTAAATTAGGTTAATCTAAATCCTCAGAGCCCAATTTCGCAGCCTGCGCCGCGACCTCTGCGCGGCTCCCTGCAGCTGTCCTGGCAGAGCTCTCAGCACCGGGGCACTTCGGAGGATGGTGGGCCTGGCCTTCGCCCCCCAGGGGACACCCCCGGAGCCCCCTAGAGAGACCTAGCGGGGCCTCGGGGACCTGGGTATGCAGGAGGAAGCCGGAGCGGACAGGCAGACCCGTGTCCTGTGCTGTCCCCACCTCTCCTGAGCTCGCAACCTCTCCAGGCCTCGGGTCCCTCATGCAGGCCTGGGGGGGGGGGCGCTGTGGACCAGACGTGGGCCACTAGGGCAGGAACTGGGGATGCTGGGGGCGGGGGAACCAAAGTGGAGGGGAGGCCAGATTCCCAGCCGGTTGGCGCGATGGTGTGAACCTGCTCTGCTTCATCCAGAGTCCATTCAGACATTGTCCCTTAATCCAGTCCTTCCTGAGACCCTTGGCTGTCCCACTCTGTTATTTACTTACTAATCTTTCCCTCCCTTCCTTCTTCCTTCCCCCCCCGCCCCCCCACCATACTTTGGAAGACTTGCCTGCTAGGCCCCTCTATCTTTCTAGTGGCTTCCAGGCATGAGGAGAACTTGCGGTCTCCTGCCACAAGAACCTAGACCGTACCCCCCCCCCATTTGCTCCGCTCTTCTCTCCCTGTCTCTTGCTTCCTGTGGCTCTTTCTGGGGTGCCACCGCCTTTTGGCTCCCCTCCAGGATTGGTGGGAGCTGATGGTGGCCTTTCCAGGAGGTGCTTGAGGAGAAGGTGCCCGCCGAGCTGATGGAGGAGCTAGCAGGGATGTGTGGCCTGGCTCCCCTCCCCCTTTGATCAAAAGCCTCTGAACCCCCGATGACATCCCACGGCATAGTCCTCTATTAATCAGAAAAGCCTTGACAGATGTAAGCAATTTGTCTTTGGAGGGGACCGGAGTGGGGGGGGGGTGAAGGAGCCCAGCTTAGGCGGTCAAAGCCGAGAAGACGCGGAGGGTGGGGTCTCAAAATGGGGGCTGAATACATGCATACTAAGAAGGTGGGGTGCGCGAGCAGCCAGGCACATCAGAAAGAGAAGCGTTTTCATTTCAAAGCATATTTCTCCCTTGATTGAACAGCCCCCCCACCACCATCACCGAACCACGATGCTGGAATGAGGCCCGAGATCCAGGGGTTAATCCTCCCCAGACCCTTTTGGGGTTCAGAGGCATGGAGAGATGGGGCCCGGGCCGTGGGGCTCAGGTGTGGCGGTCTCCAGGCTTCTCAGAGTGTCGCATGGTACTTTTTCCTGCTGGCTGTGGGGTGGGGGAGTGTAATGTTCAGCTTCTAAACAACAACAAAACACACACCATGCAAATGAACCTGCCATGCTACAAGTCAGAGACCCAGAAGAGAAATCCCATCAGGTCTCTCCCCAGGACAGACAGATAAATAACACAGGGGAATGGTTTTGTTACAGGGGCGAGGTGAGGACAGAGTGCCCGACACCACCAGGGGACACTTCCTAGGAGAGGGGACAAGAGCTGGCTCTTAAAGGACAAACAGACAGAGTCACATGACCCAGGCTTTCCCTTGGACTCATCCTCATGGCCAAGGGTCAGTGGGGGCCTCCCGTCTCCCTCATGGAGACATCTGTCAAGAGCTACGTCTGACTCATCGCTCTGTCCCCTTGGCTCTGCGAGGGCTTCCCAGCCCTAGCTAGGACCAGTGAGATGGACTTGTGGACAGTGGGGAAAGACATGTGGAAAAACACAAGGCAGCACGGGAGTGCAGAGGCCCAAAGCCCGGAGGTCCAGGTTGGTGAGGCCGCATCTCAATGGTACTGCCCAGTATCGGGAGAGCAGAACATGGAATTGCATTTCTCAGTTTCTGTTCCAATTTCTGGCACCACATAAAGGCAGCTCTGAGATGTAACTGCGTGTGTGTGTGTGTGTACATGTGTGTACGTACTGCTACTAGGTTTGGTCTCTGCCCCTTAGTTTTTCCACTCAAGGCCGGTGCTCTACCATTTGAGCCATACCTCCATTTTCGGCTTCCTCGTAGTTAATTGGAACTAGGAGTCGCAGCAGACTTTTCTGCCCAAACTGGTTTGGGACCACAATCCTCAGCATCTCAGCCTCCTGAGTAGCTAGGATTGCAGGCGTGAGCCGCCTGCGCCCAGCTCTACCGAGAAGTAGTATATGATCTTATTCCCATGATGGCTTGTGTTTTCAGGAGGGGGGCTCCATGAATCTCTTTAGATGCTTCAAATGTAGACTTTTAAGACTGGCTCTTGCAAGTTTCCCAACCTAGAGCCAATGTTTTGATCCTTGTCCTCCTTCCTTCCCCTCTCCATAAACACCTCCCAGGCTCTGCCAAGCTGTTCTGTGGTCTGGATTTACAGATCTGTGACTCACCCAAGTGAGCAGGAACATGAAAAGATGGCGCTGGGGAGAAATATGTGGGGAGGGACGGGAGAGGTCAGTGCCTCCCCCAGTCAGGGCGGCTCCCACAGCTTTTCCTAATAAACAACTTCCCAGGGCCCTTTGAATTCTTCTAGAGGGGAGAGGAGGGGAGGGGAGAGGAGGGGAGGAGAGGAAGACCCTGCCAGAGACCCTCAAGCAGCTCAGGCAGGAAACCAAGCGGGGAGTTGAGCTGGCCATCATTAATCACCTGCTGTTTACCCTAAAGGATGCCCAGAGAGGACCAGCTGCCCTGGGTTAAGTACACGGCTAGTAGACGCTAGTAGACGGAGAGCAGGAATTCAAGGTGGGGCTGTTGGTTCCCAGCTACATTCTCATTGTGATGCACAGCGGTCCTGGGTCTTTCGAAAGGGCCCAAGCCTCCACACCGTGCAGATCTGTGTGGACTGCAGCATCCCCCAGGATGCTCTCTGATGCTGAGGACTCCCGCCAGGGTCCAGGTAGTTTGGGGTGGGAGGGCTTCCATTGTTGTTGTTAGAGGCTCAGCTCCGTGTTTCCTCCTTGAAGGTCCAGCGCCCAGCAAGCTCCAGGAGAAGGTCACATGCATGTGCAGTTCATTTCCCGATCCCAGGCTTTCCTCCAGCTCTGAGATCCCTCTACAGGACTATCTCAATGTCACTCCGAAACATACACCACATGTGCACACCACACAACATATCCACACATCACACACCACACACATAAACTATACAATGTATACATACCATACATCGCACGCACATCAGGCGACATATACACATACCACACACCACACACCATGCATATACACACCACACAACATAACATATCACACACCACACACGCACACAACACATGTACACACCACACGCACCCTGTGCATATACACATACCATACGCTGAACACACACCACACAACATATCCTCACATCACACACTGCACACACACACCACACAACATATGTACATACCACATACCATACACACCTCATACATATACACACACCACATACCATACATACACCACACCATACACATATCCCATGCAGATACACATACCACAAAACATATCCACACACCACACACACACCACAACATATACCACACAACGCACACAGATACCACACAACATATATACACGCCACACAACATATACACACCACAAACCACACACACACCACACAATATATACACACCACACACACACCATGCATATATACATACCACACATCATATACACACCTTGTACAGTGCCATGCACAAACAGTACATATATGCACACAACACAATGTACACCTACCCCACACTACACATAAACACATTACACAGGACCACATGCGTGCACACTACACACATACACATATATATACACACACATACACACAGATCTGCAGAGCTCTTCCATGGCTTCTCCGGCCTTCGTTTGTTTCATACTCTCTGGGTGCCTGCTATGACACTGCCAGCCACCTCCTGAATGCTAGCCATATACCCACACTGTGCCAAGATTACGTGCACATTATTAGCCAAGACCCACGAGAGGCCAGACGATCACTCAGTCGGGGGAGGGGGGCAGCCTGTGGAACCCCATAGCTGCCTGATCAGAGCACTAGGGTTCACAATTCTCTTCCACCCGCAGACCATGTGAATAAGTCAACTTCTTCTCCTGCCCCGATAAACTGGGCCAGCTTCATCTAACGAGTTGTTTCCCTGTGGAGGGCCTGCCCCCTCAGCCCTCGGCGCCATTGAACACAACTTTCCTGTGCGTTTCCCACCTGCATGGGTAGGGTATTTGGGCTGTGCGATTTCTGATGGGTCTGTGTATGGGGAGAAGAGGCAGGGACGGGAGTAGTAGGTGGGCTGAGGGACTTCGGCCTCAGTGTCAGCAGTGTCTGCAGGACTTTGGGGAGGACCTTTGCAAGTGGGCACGGAAGGTCATGTAGCAGTTCACTGGGAAGGTGAACAGGTGCATGTTTCTTCTCCCCCACGCCAAGTCCATCCACCTTTTCCAGGAAGTCTTTCTTGTGTTTCCCAGCCAAGTGGATCCCTCTGGAGTAGAGCTGCATGCAGAGCGGTCGTGGCTCTTGCTGCACTGGTTTGTGGGCCTGTGGAAGACCCAGAGGCAGGAAAATTGGCTGAAGGGACAGGGTCATCTGCTGACCACCCAGCAGGTGGCGCTGTTCACAACAGCTCATCGTGAGATCAGCCCAAGAGCTGGACATCTTGTCTTTATGGAAGCCAGGAGTGGGCATTGGAAACCAGCAGGCTCTGTCTGCGGCAGCTGAGCAGATCCTGGAAAGTGTATGGAGGTGTAGCTCACTGGAATGCTGTTTTTAAAAAAATTACTATCCTTACCCCCCCCCCCCCCCCCCCACTCCCCAAGTCATGGGCTTGAACTCTGGGCCTGGGCGCTGTCCCTGAGCTCTTTCATTCAAGGTGAACACTCTACCACTTGAGCCACAGCGCCACTTCTGGTTTTCTGGTGGTTCATTGGACATAAGAGTTTAATGGCCTTTTCTGACCGGGTTGGCTTCAAACTATGATCCTCAGATCTCAGCCTCCTGAGGAGCTGGGATGACAGACATGAACCACCTACGCCGGCTTGAGGATGCTTTAATTTCTTTCCTGATACAGGGGATTGACTCAGGGCTTCAAGCATGCTAGGCAAGGGTTGGAGCACTTGAATCATGCTGCCAGCCCTTTTGTTTCTATGTTTGCTTTGGACTCAGGGTCTTACTCCTTTGCTTTGGGATGGGCTTGAGCGTTATCTTCCCATCTCCTCCTCTCAAGTAGCCGGGACTGTGGGCGTGCCTGCCTGCGCCCAGCGAGGGGATATTCCTCTTGGACCTCTTATCCTCCCCTTTGTTGTAGGTGGTGCTGGGGTTTGAACTCAAGGCTGCCTCCTTGCAAGGCGAGTGCTCTACCACTGGAGCCATAACCCTGCCCGATCCCTAGCTCTCACCCCATGCCCAGTGATGTCCCTGGGGGGGGGCGGGGAGGCCCTCTATGTGAATCTTCGCATCTGGGATGTAGCCTCTGACTTGGGATCTCCTCTGCACGGCCCGTGGGGGGCGCTCCTTGTCCCATGGGGGGCTGTGCTCCCCTCCCCCGGGGCCCGTGACCCAGTGGCCAATGTCATAGCGGTCCCCTGGGGGGGGGGACTGGAGACCAAAGTCACCCGCTTCTCAGAAGGGCCCAGGCAGCCGTGGTGAGGCCCCAGCTCCACCCCCACGAGCTGGAGAGGCGCTGGGGCTCATTAGAGGGGTGCTGTCCATTGCAAGGGGCGGGGCTCAGTGTCCAGCGAGGTCATTCTTCCAACCAGACCTGATAGGTAACAGACACGCCTGCTGGGGGTGAGCCGGTGGGCAGCCGCCCCTCTGCCCAACACCCCCGCCTGCCAGCGGGGGGGTGGGGAGCTCCCCACCCCCACAGGTGCTCTGACAACGTGCCTCAGAATACATGAAACATGAGGCCATCCCCATAATCAGAGCTGACTGGTGGGAAAATTAAACACAGAAGGGCACGCCGGACCCGCCCCCCCCAGCCTCCCTCTCCACCTTCTCCAGGGCACAGCCTCGCTCTGAGCGCCTTTTGAGGGAGTCTGACCCCACCGTCACCCAGGGCGGAGGCCCCTCCACCTGATGTGTCTGGATCAACTGAGGCAGAGAGACTGAGAACGAGGAGAGGGAAAGCCTTTGGTGGGAAGCATTCCTTCTATTCTCTTAAGGCCTCATGCTGGATAGCTGCCGCCTCCTCCCCTCCTCCTCCTCCTCCTCCCCCTCCTCCTTCCTCTTCTTCCTCTTCCTCCTTCTTCTTTTCTTCTCCTTCACCACCACCTCCTCCTCCTCTTCCTCCTCCTTCACCTTTCTTCTTCTTTCCTCCTCCTTCTCTTTACCTCTTCCTCCTTCTCTACCTCCTCTTCCTCCACCTCCTTCCTCCCTCCTCCTCCTCCTCCTTCACCTTTCTTCTTCTTTCCTCCTCCTTCTCTTTACCTCTTCCTCCTTCTCTACCTCCTCTTCCTCCACCTCCTTCCTCCCTCCTCCTCCTCCTCCTCCTCCTTTTCCTCCTCCTCCTCCTCCTCCCCCCACTTTCATACCTAGGCCCACCTGGACCATGACTCTCCAGAGTGTCCTCCCGTGTTAGCTGGGATGACAGGTGTATGCCACCACGCTCAGCTTTTTCTGTTGAGATGGGGATCTGGTGAACTTTTAGCCCTGGCTGGCTTAGAACCTTGATGGTCTAGCTCTCTGCCTGCCAAGTAGCTGGGATTACAGACATGAGCTGCTGCTGGTGGCGTCACTTTGCTCTTGATCATGAAATGTGAGAGCCTATCTCAGAATTAAGCAGAACAAGGCAGGCTAGAGGCCTGGCTCCGATGGTAGCTATACCGCCGGCCTGGAGTGAAAAAGCTAAGTCGCAGCGCTGAGTTTGAGTAGGTGAGGGGGAAAGGAGAGGGGAAAGGGGGTGTGTCTGTGCAGATGTGCGCATTCTGGCACTCAGGAGGGAGGGAAAGTCTTCTCTCCTGCGACCCGACTGTGGTCCCACAGCGCCATCTACTGCCCATCTGGCAGAGCCTGCCCAGCAGAGGAGGGCGCTGTCCTGGAACCCACAGGCTGGATACCAGCCGCCTGCTCCCCCCTCCCCGCCCCTCGCCTCCTCTTCACCCCCTCCCCACCTCCAGTGGCCCTCTGTCCATCACCTCACCCACCCCGTCCCTGCTGCCCAGCCACCCCCAGAGCAGCCGCTTCTTTCCCCCACAAACCACTGTGGAAGGTGATCCTCAGATCTCAGCCCCCTGAGTGTGGCTAGGATTACCAGAACCCAGCTTTACATTCTGTTTCTTATCCTCATTTTCACAAGAAGCAACCAAGGTACTTCCTCCACCCCCCCTCCCCACCAGCCTCTCCCACCCCAGATCCCAGAAATCTTGTGTGAGATGGAATTAAGCTCAGGCCAGTGACCTAAGCCTGCTCGAGGCCATCAGATACATCACATTTTTGTTTTTTTTTTCCCCCATGAAAGAAATTTCCAACGGGCTCCTTAACCTTTGCAAATACCAGCTCTCAAGTCCTGACTGAGCTGAAAAACAGCCTCGTGACAGACCACCCGGCTGTGCGGGGACAGGAATTACTTTCAACCCAGGCCAGCATCCCTCAGACAGAACGTTCCACATACCAGACCTGACAACGGCCAGCTCTCAGGAGAGGGGAGCCAAGTGCCGTCTGTTACAGATTGCTGCAGTGTGTGACACGGGGTGGACGCCGGCGCAGGTCGCCGCGGGGGCGGCCGGGGTGGCAGGACAGAGCCAGCCTCGGTGCCCCTCAGCCTTCCCGTCCCTGTGCTCTGGGAGGGAGCGTCCGTCTCTCAGCATGGACAGATGTAGCCCCAGCCTCTGGTGATGCTTTTCTGCTTTTCACGTGCCGTTTGTGACAGAATTGTAGTTTGGTGGGTGCTCTCAGGAGAGAGGGGTCGAGGTCACGTGCAGTTTAGAGATGAACAGGGTTGGACTACCCTACCCCAGGCGGAGGAAGTCTCTCCCTCCTTCTCTTCTGACCCAAAGGACTAGCTATATAATTTCTGGATGTCCTAGCGAGTTCCCCCTGAAACACATGTGGAACAGATTTTGCACCATAAAAGTTCCAGAGACCCTAGAGTATAGTCTTGTCTTTGTTTTGAGTTAATTGAGCAGGCTTGGGCAAACCCCTAGCCTAAGAGCCTCAGCTTAAACACACAGATGGCAGTGACACATCGATGCCCTGTGTGCTTAAACAGCTGCCACAAAGACCAGCAGGGCCAGTGAAAAGCCATGCTCTCCACGCGAGACGGAAAGATGCCATAGTAGTTAACCATAGCTTTCACCATCCCTAGCACTAGACAAGGTTTTCCTGTGCACAAATAGGCTGGCCCAAGCACATCTTCAGATGTGTTCCCTCGTTCTCCAGGGTTATCAGAAGCAGCCCAGCAGGTCCTGGCTCTGCTCTGCACTGCGACTCATTATCCTGCCACCTGGCCTGCTGCATCCCAGCCACAACCAAGTGGATCCTCTCCAAGCTTCTCACTCCTGAAGCTGCCAACACAACCGCACGTCTTCTCAGCCACGGACATGGACGGTCAAGGTTACCCATCATACACTCCCTCTGTGAGAAACTTGGCATCACATGCTCACAGTAATTTATTCTCACCTGACCTGTAATAATCCTTGGGTGGTAGAGATAAGGAGGATCTTAGTTCAAGGTCAGCCCCAGATCCCATCTCAACTAATAAAACTGGATGTGGTAGTGTTCACTGCAGCCCTGGTAAGGAAGATTTTTTTTTTTTTTTGGTGGGTCGTGGGGCCTGAACTCTGGGCCTGGGTGCTGTCCCTCAGCTCTTCAGCTGTAGATAGCGCTCTACCACTTGAGCCACAGCACCACTTCCGGCTTTTTCTGCTTATGTGGTGCTGAGGAATCGAACCCAGGGCCTCATGCATGCAAGGCAAGCACTCTACCACTGAGCCACCTTCACACACATACACCACACACACACACCACACACACACCACACACACATACACACACCACACACACACACCACACACACACCACACACACCACACGCCACACACACCACACGCCACACACACCACACACACACACCACACGCACACACCACGCACACACACACACCACACACACACCACACACACACACGCACACACACACACACACACACACACACACACACAAGCAAGGTTGAAAACAGACCTTGATCATACTTGGAATGCTCAGCCCTATCACATCCCTGCTGTGTGCTATTCAACAAGTTACTTTTGCTCCCTCAACCTTTGTCTCTAGAGTGAGTTTGTAAATACTTCCCACATAGCATTGTGAGGTTTCAGCATGTGCTGTGGATTCTCTGCTTCTGAGATAGGCTCCATTTTTCTGCTTTTTGCTGTATACTGTCTTCTGCTCATCCATCAGCAAGCTCACTGCTGGAAAAAAAAAGCTGGGTCCGTAATTTCCTTCAAATTTCTACCACCAGTTTCTGTGGCTCTTAGTTTGGATTAAGAGAAATCTGCTTGGTGTGTGGCCAGCTGGGCAGGCTGAGAAATGTCTCTCTTCCTTCTTTTATCCTCAAAGAAAAGTTATTTCCTAGCCCCGGGAACTTGGGAAGGTTGCCGTATCTAGGCAGTAGGCTCCTGGCAGATATGAGGACGCTAAAGATCTTCAAATGAGGAGACTGTCTTTTATTATCAAGGTGGGCTTGATACAGGCACACGTGTGCCTGTGACACGGAAGACGCACGGGGGCCTTTGCACAGACACGAGAGAATGTGCCAGCGTGACAGTGGGGGCGGAGGTGGGAGCTGGGCAGTCACAAGCCCACCTGGCGTCAGTGCAGGGCGTCAGGGCAGGGCCAGGCAGGGCAGGGCAGGGCAGGGCAGGGTGGCAGGGCAGGGGCCAGGGCCAGGGCCGGGGCCAGGGCAAGGGCAGGGCCAGGCCGGGCAGGGGCAGGGCAGATCAGGGGCAGGGGCAGGGCAGAGCAGGGGCAGAGCATG
>NW_012267409.1:1733887-1734509 GCF_000151885.1 Dipodomys ordii
AGGGCAGCAGGGCAGGGCAGGGCAGGGCAGCAGGGCAGGGCAGGGCAGGGCAGGGGCAGGGGCAGGGCAGGGCAGCAGGGCAGGAGGCCAGGCCAGGCCTGGGCTCTGCCCGGGGCGGCGGTGGGCGGGTGGCTGTGGTCGGTCCTGAATTGTGTCTGCAGTAGAGATTGGAGGAGGTTCGGGCCGTGGGGTGATAACTCGGACCCTGGGCAGCTCCGTGCGGCCGGGCTCGGTGGGTGGAAGCCGCGAGCTGCCTTCGCCTTGCAGGCTCTGCCGGCCGGCTCGGGCCACGCCGGGATGGCTGTGTGCTCGCCAAGTGGGGCTGGAGCCATCCGACGGCAAGTTGGCTTTGATCTGGGAAGGTTTGGACAGGTGCGGACGTGTGTCGTGTGGAGCCGTGGGGAGGAACAGAATTCTAGGGAGAGAGCACCTGCCCAGCCTTCCACACCGCCGGAGCGCGGTCCCAGCCGGTCCCAGCCCAGCGGGCTCCCCGCACGCTCGGCCTGCCGCGAGACTACATTCCCCACAATGCCTCGCGAACGGAGCGCGGAGGGCCGGAAGCCCCGCCGACCACTTCCGGCTCCCAGCAGGCAGGCTAGAGGCCTGGCTCCGATGGTAGCTA
>NW_012267409.1:1736102-1827800 GCF_000151885.1 Dipodomys ordii
AAGCCAGAAGTGGCGCTGTGGCTCAAGTGGTAGAGCGCCAGCCTTGAGCTGAAGAGCTGAGGGACAGCGCCCAGGCCCAGAGTTCAAGCCCCAAGACTGGACCCACCCCTCCCCCCTCCAAAAAAAAAAAGTGTGTAGGCGGGGAGCAATGCAAGAGTAGATGAGTTGAGGAGATGGAAAGGGAGGCATAGTGAAACCTGTTTCCGATTTGTTACATTTGAGCTGCTTTCAGATTTGGGTAGTTAGGTAAAAATTGAGGCCCATCAGAGTAAAAAAGGTAACTGAAGTAAGTGGGTGGGATCGTGTGAGCAGGTATAGTATGGAGTTCCTTTGCAGCACATGGAAGAGAGGTAGTTAGTGCAGAGAGCATGCCGAGTAGAGCAAGCAGACCACCTTTAGCTTGTTTCTGAGTGATTCTGGAAGCCACTGGCGTGTTTCAAACAGGAGAACCCAGCTTGGTGCTCTTTTTGGGAGATTAGTAATAAGTAATCTGTGCTTTGTGGTGAGGCCAGAAAGAGGTAAGGGAGACTAAGGCGAGGGCTGAGAATGGTCTTGACTAGAAAAATGGCAGTGGGAATGAATGTTTTAAACAGGTTAATGGGGTATGGCAGGCCGTATATTCTGTGTCAGTGGGAGATCTTAGATTGTCATAGTTGCCATAGTGTTACTTGCTAAAATCTATCTCCACAGAGTCAGGTAGCTCAGAGATGAAGAAACCAACATTTATGGATGAGGAAGTCCAAAGTATCCTCATCAAGATGACAGGCTTAGACCTGGAGAAGATTTTTAAGCCAGCCATACAAGAGCTGAAGCCGCCAACCTATAAGCTGATGACCCAGGCACAGCTGGAAGAGGTATGTGAACACAGATGTTGGCAGAATGCCTTTCTTTAAGGAGTAAAGATTTCCAGAGGCATCCAGTCATGGGGCCTGACCCTCAGCTCTTCAGCTTAAGGCTAGCACTCTGCCAACTTGAGCCACAGCCCCACTTCTGGCTTTTTCTGCTTATGTGGTGCTGAGGAATTGAACCCAGGGTCTCATGCATGCAAGGCAAGCACTCTACCACTGAGCCACCTTCCCAGCCCAGCTTCCACAGATTCTTAACACAGCTGCCCTTCCTCAGGCACTGGGGTCCAGGCACAGAACAAGAAATGTGAGTAGAAGGCTGATAGAAGGCAGGAGCATAACTAGTTGAGCAGACTCAAGGGCTCAGGTCAAGTGTGGGGGTCCAAACAGTCTCCCCACCGCCCCATCCCAGCCTGTGCGTCCTTTCCCCTGTCCACTCTAAGTTCCCTCAGGAGAAATATCTATGAGCTTTGGTGATGCTGTGAGATCACACTGAGCAGCATCTGGTCAGACTCCACTCTTCGAGCTATGGCAATTGAGTCCTTTGTGCACTACACTTTGACATGTGAACACGTCAACTAGTAGTCACAGCAGAAAGTTAAAACATCCAATAGCTGATCATATGAAGAGTCCCCCTTTCCTCCTCTCGGACAGGACTGCTTTAGTAATATGACATGAAGCAAAGCCCGTGGCTGCGGCTTCCTACAGGTTACCTAGTGTCTCCTTTCCCAGCAAGTGGAGGTGGATATGGGCAGCCCACGATCCTGGTGCAGTTACGCTGCATTGCTCTGCTGTTCACATGGTTAAGTCTACAGCCAGCACTTGGGGCCAGTGCCCACCAGCTCAGGTGTAGCTTTGCACTCACCCATCTCTAGCTACAAATTCTTTTTTTTTTTTTTTACATTTTTTTTATTGTGATTAAGTGGTTACATAATTTCCTAAATTTCACAGTATTGTGGGATAGTGATGCTCAGTTAAAGTCACAAACACATTCTAACTTTCCTGGAGCAAATTGTCTATCACAGTCTATAACATTTATGAATTTTATGAGCTTTGTCATAGTTATCTCTTCCACATTGGGTGATGTGTACATTTCTTTTGTTTTGCATAGCGTCAGCTGTTCCCTCTTTCCCACTTGTTCCCTCCCTCCCATCGCTGCCATTGAGATGCCTAGTGCATTCTGGTCAATGTCCAGTGCAGCTGATGGGTCCCGCTGTTGTATGTTTTTCCTGATTCCCTCTAGTTCTGTGTCGTCCTCCTGGTTCCCATCTGGTGCACACATATATACCATACATGTGATCAGCAGCATGGGGTTATTAAGTAGTGATTCGACCAGATGAGTGGAAGTCCTTTCTTTCTTAAGTCCTGTTAATTTTGTCATATCACCTAACATTTTGGATTTAACATCCACTTATCAGGGAGATCATGTATCTGGCTACAAATTCTTTTGCTGTCATTTTGCTGACATTCCTTAAACATTTCTTTTCTGTAGGCGACCAGGAAGGCGACTGAGGTAGCCAGAGTACAGTTAAAAATGCCACCAGTTCTGGAAGAACGAACACCAATAAATGACGTACTAGCAGAGGACAAGATTTTGGAAGGAACAGAAACAAACAGATATGTGTTTACCGATATATCCTACAGCATACCACACCGGGTGAGTGTGTGCCTAATGGCACAGAGATCTTCCTCTGAAATACCCTTGGCCCTGGGGCTGGGGGATGCTGTGACCTGCCAGTCTCTAAAGTTTCAAAACCAGAGTTCTTGGGACTGGGTGAGAATCTTCTGGAAGATAAATATAAGGACATGATGTGCAGACTATTGCACGTCATTGTTACTGTTTCCCTTCAAATTTTAGTGTGATATGCCAAGTTAGAACAAAGCATTTACAGCCAGACAGAACCCATCCACAAGCCTCACATAGACAAGAACAGCAAGGCACTATTGGAAGGAAATTATTTTTGCCTAAGTTATACTGATCTCCTCTGCTGAGACTTTTGAGTGTAGTGATTTTGGGTGTGGGGGAGTGGGTAGTTACTGGTGCTTGAACTCAGGCCTTGGGTGCTATCCACTGGCTTTTCCATTCAAGGCTGACACTTCCATTTGAGCCACAGCTGCACTTGTGCTTTTTGGTGGTGAATTAGACCTAAGAGTCTCACAGACTTTCTTTTCTTGGCTGGCTTTGAACCTTGATCCTCAGATCTCAGCCTCCTGAGTAGGATTACAGGTGTGTCATTGCCACACCCAGCTTCCTGTGTATTTCTTGATGCTAAGATCGAAGGCTTCCAGTGGATTTTTAGTTCGCAATAAGAATGACAGTTGTTTTTCAGATCGTTTTCAGACCACAATTTGTTTGTTTGTTGGTTGGTCATGGGGCCTGAACTCTGGGCCTGGGTTCTGTCCCTCAGCTCTTCAGCTCAAGGCTAGCGCTCTACCACATGAGCCACGGCGCCACTTCCAGCTTTTTCTGTTTATGTGGTGTTGAGGAATGGAGCCCAGGGTCTCATGCATGCAAGGCAAGCATTCTACCACTGGGTCACCTTTTCCAGATCCCAGACCACTGCTTTTTATTCTTTACTCATCTTCCTTTGATTGCCAGTTCGAAAGAATGTATGCTGGTCCTGGTCCTTGAACTCAATCCCTTTGTAAGCTACAGCTCCACTTTTATTGAGTAGTTTGTTGGACTTTCCTGCCAAAGTTGGCTATGAACACTGGTCCTTGGATGTCAGTCTACTGAGTAGCTAAGATTAAAGGCATGAGCCACTGGTGCCTGACTAACCAGAACTTCCAATGTGCATGTTTTGTATTTGAGCCTTGAGCATAAAGAATAAAAAGGGTAATTTACAGTTTACTCAAAATGCACTAGGCGATGAAAGGCTGCTTTTTGGAGAGCAAGCTCCTGAGTCACTGTGATTACAGGATCCTTGTTGGGGACACATGTTTAGCTTTGATCTATACTCTGTGCAGCATTGATGAAATTTGTAATTTATCCTCCCAACACATCCAGAGACTCACACTTCTGTGAAGGTAGGGTCTGCCATCTGCTTCACGTATGCATTAGCAGGTATGAACTGGTTATTCGCAGTTTGCAAAGCTCTGCATGTATCTTTTAAGAGAGTTCTGGTTATTGCCAGGAATTATTCACTCTTCCTGTCCCTTTCTGGTCACATGGCAGTATTGGAGAGGTGTCCAGAATCTTGTACATCATAAATGGCCAGGCGCATGGCACAGATAGTGGTGCGTGTTGGTGTCACAGGAAGAAGCAAGCTTGTGGCAGGGCTTGGCTGGAGGAGTGGAGAGACCACCCCGGCGGACCAGCTGGCATCTCTGATGTACTGTTTAATGTGGTGTCACAGAAGTGCAGAAGTAAGACTGTGGTAGTGAATTTGTTCATTTTATCCCAAGCCAGTATAGACTATAAAGTGGTAAAAATCTGTCCCGGTGAGACACTGGGATAGAAAAAGGGAATAATATGAAAGTCTTAGTTGGGTAGGGGTGGCTCATGGCTGTAATCCTAGCTATTCAGGAGCCTGAGATCTGAGGATCGAAGTTTGAAGCCAGCCAAGGTTGGAAAATTCTTGAGGCTCTTCTCTCCAGTTAATCAGCAAAAAGCCAGAAGGTGAGCTAAGGCTCAAGTGATAGAGCAGGATGCCTGAGTTCAAGCCCCAGGACTGGCACACACATTAAAAAAAATGGATTTGGGGGGCTGGGAAGGTGCTTGCCTTGTATGCATGAGGCCCTGGGTTTGATTCCTCAGCACCACATAAGCAGAAAGAAAAAAGCTGGAAGTGGTGCTGTGGCTCAAGTGGTGGAGCATTAGCCTTGAGCTGCAGAGTTGAGGGACAGAGCCCAGGCCCAGAGTTCAGGCCAAGAAAATGGATTTGAGTGGATCTCAGGTTTAAAACATTTTTTAATTAACATTGTACAAAGAAGTTTCATTGTTATATTTCCATACATGCATTAATGTACTTTGACCAAATTTATCCTCTCCTTTTTAAAAGTCTCCTCCTTTTTATAGTTTTTAATGGGTTTTATTATTCTGGCTTCATACTTGCGTATGAAGGACTTTGATTATATTTATTTCCCTACCCCTCAGACTTCCCTTGTACCTTCTTAGGTCAGGTTGTTGTTTTGTGTGTTTGTCTTGCCAGTCCTAGGGTTTGAATTCTGGGCCTGGGCACTGTCTCTGAGCTTCTTTTTGCTCAATGCTAGTGCTCTACCACTTGAGCCACAACGCCACTTCCGGCTTTTTTGAGTAGTTTGAGGTAAGAGTCTCACGGACTTTCCTGCCTGGGTTGGCTTTAAATTGAACTGTGATCCTGAGATCTCAGCCTCCTGAGTAGCTAGGATTATAGGCGTGAGCCACCAGCATCCAGCTCCAGTCAATTTTAGTTGCATCATTTCACGCACTGCTCTCACGTTAGAACGAAACATTCTTGGTTCTCATTTTGGATAGACGGGTGTGCGTCCTGACCAGCAAAAGTGGCATCACACCTCGCCGTGCCTTCAGGATGTACAATTGCTGAGTCCCTGATTGTACCTTGCATTTTTGTTCTAGTTGCATTTTATATTTGTGACTGCAAACCAGTCTTAGTGACTTCGTGGGACACAGGAGCTAAACTAAATCCTCACACTCATCACCAATCATGCTTTCCACTTCAGGAACGCTTTATTGTTGTCAGAGAACCAAGTGGCACACTGCGCAAAGCCTCTTGGGAAGAAAGGGACCGGATGATACAAATTTATTTCCCAAAACAAGGCCGTAGAGTTCTGCCACCAGTAATTTTCAAGGAAGAGAACATTAAGGTATGTGAGCTGTTTATTCTAGGCTCAGTGGGGATGATCTGTGGATGCTGGTGCTTGGCAGTTTGCCTTGATGAGTGTGAATTCTAATGGTAGCATGAACAGCTGCCACCTCTCACAATTGGCTCATGTGTGATTTGAATCCAGATGTGGCCAATGCAGAGCCTGTGTTGTTTCTTTATGCCTCTGGGTGGGCCGAGCGGGGTGTAAAACTGTGGAATTCCTTCTGATCCCAGTCTGTGATTTCAGACCATGTACAACCAGGACCGGCACGCTGATGTCCTCAATCTCTGTGTTGCCCAATTTGAACCAGATTCCAAAGAGTATATCCAAGTGAGTGCATTTTAGACCTTCTACAACATGGCTTCAGTACTGTTAGAGTTCTTGAAATGGGGAAGTGTCTGAAAAACTGAGTACAGATGCGTGCCGGGTGTGTATTTTATCAGTCAACTCTTCAGGATGAATTGAGGCTTGGAGAACTGAGTGCGCTGGCAGCTGCACTGCAAGTAGGTGGTAGGTTTGGGCCACATGGTGACAATGCACCCCACAGGAGCAAGGCTGTTTACACTGTCCACGTTGCATGTGTGTCTTACGACGGTGCTTGTGTTCATGGTGCCTTGTGTGTGTAAGGTGGTAGCATAGGTAGTATAGGTGATGCCCTGTGCTGTGTCAGAATCTGCCGTTGCATGACTGTTTGGGTCCAGGTGCTGGTTAGGTGATGAGTCACCAAATGCTCTCAGGGTGGTATTGAAGACTGTTCATGGGAGGACGGGAACCCTGGCAGGGAGTGCAGAGGTATTTCAGGTGCAAGTGGATGAGCAGCAGGTGGCAATCCGAGTTTTCCTGTCAGTGAGTCAGGGAATAGGAAGATAGATGGGGCCGTCACGGGCGACCTTGGCAGGCGTAGGGCACTTGGGTCAGGCTTTCTGGAGTTCATGCTTCCTACCATGATTTTTGCTGCTTTTGGGATAGCATTGTGCAGGTGACCTGCCTCAGTGCGGTGTCCCGCTGTATAGCTAGGATAAATAAAGTATAGCTTTCCCCTTGAGGAGGGTCTTGCAAACTTTTCTGACCAAGCTGGTCTCAAACTGCAATCCCCTATGGATAGCTAGGACTATAGGACTTGTGCCTGGTCTTTTGAATCCTTTTAAACAGGCATTCCCTACCTGAGTCCTTGTTTAGGAAGAACAATCTGGAAGGAGATCTGAAGGGACATTACTTAGTAAGATAACATGAGATAAGGGTAGATTCTTTTACTTTTAGGCTGTACTGGGGTTTGAACTCAGGATCTGCTTGCTTTGCTGGTTCTCTACCACTTGAGTCTTACCTCCTGTCCAGCTTTTTGCCAGTTATTTTTTTTTTTTTTTGGTCATGGGGCTTAAACTGTCTCTGAAGTGCATTTTACCTGACAGATTCATCACCAGACCTATGAAGACATAGACAGACACGGCAAGTATGACCTGTTACGCTCAACAAGGCACTTCGGTGGAATGGCCTGGTACTTTGTCAATAAGAAAATGATTGACGGTTTGCTGATTGACCAGATCCAGAGAGATTTGTAAGTATGGGCTGAGTAAGTAAAACAGCACATCTGACACCTGACGTTCAGCCACGGCGTCTTTCCCGCAGATGGAGGTTTTCATTGTGTATGGCATTACTCAGCCTTTCCTCGCCGGCCTGCTTTTTGTTTGCCCCAAAGGGGTAAGTTCTCTGAAAGAACAGTGGCTTTGTTCTGGACAGTGTACTCTGTGCTGACTGTCCCTGGGTTTACCAGTGCTCCTGGGTACCCATGAACTTTCAAGATTCTTAAAGAGAGGAAATATAAAGATGATGTGAGCTCTAGCAGGTGGTGTTTTCTAGTAGCAATAGTTACAGGATTTTCCAGTAAAAATTGTCATTTAACTTACAAAAATTATTTTTGCTTCGAATTACCCTGGCTTTTGCAAAATTCCTACGTCATCAGACAAGTGAGTCTGGTTAACTTAAGGGTACACAGGCAGGCAAGGCATTTGGGACCAGAAGGTGCATTGGGTCGTCTAGGGTGGAGCCCACATCTCATAGAGCACTGTTTGTGGTGACTGCCAGGCCAGCGCTTCTCTGGTAGTGTGATTTCAGAAGGCCAGGGTGGGGGTGGAGGTATGTGTTCCTTCATGCCCCCCAGGGTGATGGGGGCTGCCTTTATGAATTGACTACTTAGCAAGCCTACTATTCATATGCTCTCGTAAGCATTAGAGCAACCCAGAAATACTTCAGTTTGAAAATTAACGTTCTCTACTGCCAGGTGGTGACATCTGTAAACTTTAATCTGCGGGGAGGGAGCTTTGAGTACAAAACCCCATTAGGTTGTTTTCAGCAGTGAGCAGAGTGCAGTTCCCAGGCTGGACAGCAGAGGGCGCTACAGCCCAAAGTCCCGGACAGCAGTGCGTTTCCACACAAACCATTTCAGACTCAGTCAAGATAGGCTGCTGATGTGTCTGACCTGCTCAACTTCCGGTTTGCCTCACTAGGAAGACTGCAGTAGGGTGTCCTGTGGGTGTTCTACTGGTCTAGGGTCTTTTCTTGGGATTCTAGGGGTCCTTACAGAGGTACTTCACTAATCTACTCTCAGGGAAACTGGTGAGCAGTGTGCCACTAACAGCAGGTGACTTGGAGGACCCTCTGTCTCTTCCTCTGGTTGGATTGTAATCTTCAGTGTTGGTGAAGCGGGCTGGCTTGGACATCATCTAACCTGCTTCTTTGGAAAAGGATGTTCCAGTTCCAAAAAGAACACAGCAATGTTTAGAATATGCTCCCCTCATAAATTAGCCCCCTGCCTACCTCATGGCAAGGGAGATTAGTCAGTTTTTTTTTTTTTTCCCTGAACGAGCTCCCCCTGCCATGAGGGAAATCTGAAATACAGCTTAGCTTGAAGTTGGCGCACACTTTCAGGGGACTGAAGCAAATGAGGCCTCCCTCCTCCCATAACGTTAACCTGTTCACTTTCAGAGTTGATGATGCCACCGGCCTGGTTCAGCTCTATCACATGCTCCATCCAGATGGCCAGTCAGCCCGGGAGGCCAAAGAGCAGGCTGCTGAGGGAGTAAACTTAATTAAGGTAAAGTGTCTTTTCACGGTGCCCTGTCTTGTGATTTGGGAAAAATTCAGAAGTGGGCCATATTTACTAGTAACAAAGTAGGTTTGTGAACATGGGACATCTGTATGGCTACAGCGCCTAGTTTTCTAGTTCCTGGACAATCAAAACAGGGAGGTGCATCTGAGGCAGCCAGGTTACCAGCAGGGCCGGGTGGAGGCTTAGAAGATGGCCAGGAACGGCTTCCTGCCCTTCACCCTGGGCACCTTTCACCAGGGGAGGGGTCTGGCTTGGGTTTACATTGTCTACTGGAGGCCAGATGGTATTTTCAGGAAGGGGAGATTCCTGAGTAATCTTTCTAGGGCTCAGCTTAGACATGGTTTTGTGGAATGGGCTTTCCAATAGTGTTTTGCATTTTGTAACACAGCTCTCCTTACTAAGGTCAGAATGATGTCACTGGCAGCCAGGTAGAATAGGTGATGGTCACATGGGTTATGGAGAAGATTGGAGTCTACTAGTTCTCATCCTCTCAGGCAGTGAGGCTTAGAATTAGCATTATGTGACTGTGTTGCTCTATTTTAAGAGGGACAATTACTGTGAAATATGGAAGAACCTAAGTGAGCTCTTTTTTCCTATTAGAGAAATGCTAATCATGACTTGACACTGCTGTATCAATAGTGGATATTGTACTGCTTTAACACGGTTTTAAACACCATTTTAAACAGGTGTTTGCAAAAACAGAAGCACAGAAGGGAGCCTATCTAGAGTTAACACTACAAACTTACCAAGAAGCCTTCGTAAGCCAATCAGCAGCTTCCTGAAGATATGTAAGAAGATACATTTCACTAAATATGTCCTCTTTTTAAAATGTTCTTTTGTAGTTTTCTATAATTTTCTTTCTAAAAGTATAAACTGTTGCTCTACATAATAAAAGACAGCACAGAAAGTGTATACAAGAGAAGCAGCTTGCTAAGACTAGACAGTCGCTGACTGCAGAAATGTTCCAGAAAATACTGGACACGAGTCAGGGGATACTAAGCTCCCTGGCCAGCCAAGCTGCACAGACCACAGCAGATTTCCCTTGTTCAGAAAGGAGGAAACAAGTTTTTCATTGATTCAAAAGGTGTTTATGGGATATGGTCTAACAAAGAAACATAGTAATTTAAATGCTGCACATAAATTCCTCAAGAGGAGGAGGCTGAGCTGACCCTTTGGGCTGACTGCGCTTACATACAAAAATTGAGGGAGTTTCTCAGAGTTCTGAGCACTGAGGTGAGGGTGAGGATCAATGCCTTTATATAATAATAAAAGGAGTAAGATTACATCAGTCGTCCAGAATGTCTTCATCCAGATTGATGTCTATTGTGTCAATATCTTCTAATTCCAGATTATCCAAATCTACTTCTAGTTCAAGTAAGCTCTGCAAATGAA
This sequence comes from Dipodomys ordii, assembly GCF_000151885.1. NCBI lineage: Eukaryota > Metazoa > Chordata > Mammalia > Rodentia > Heteromyidae > Dipodomys > Dipodomys ordii. The sequence goes on from NW_012267409.1 coordinate 1,746,252, forward strand.
AAAGGAACTTACATAGCACTGGGTTAACAGAACTAAATTTCCTTCACAGCATCCCACCACAAAGCCCTGCTCAGAAACTGACTGTGTAAGCTGCAGAAGCTTTTTGCTGCTATGGGGGAAGGGGGGGGTCTGACCCACCTTTTCATCCTTGGTGGCCGTCTGGGAGGTGCAGATAACTGGAGTGGGGGAAGGAGACTTTCCCTCCAGTTCCTGAAAGTCCAAGCAAAGGTACTTATGAAGACAAAGGAGGTTTCCAGAAATGAAAGCTGTTCCCTGGGGAAAGGAGGCAGTGTCCACTAACCTGCTGTGCTGTGGGTCTGGAGGGCTGGAATCCTTTTGCCTCTTCCATAACGTTTCTTTCTTCATTTGGCTGTGAGGAAACGAGCAGTGATGCCGTGCTGGTTCTCACGTCATGCCTGACGGAGAAGCGCCGCCCAGACCCCGCTGCTGTGCTGCTACTCACCGTGACAAGTGGGTACTGTTTGGCAGGCCACAAGTCAGCATGCGTTTCTTTCACCCACTCTTCAACCACAAAGGCTTCTTTTAGTCCAGGGAAAAGGTTTTCGTATTCTGTTGGGTCAGCAAGAGATTCTGCTGCTTTCTGGTTGACTTTGGAAAGATTCTCTCTCCAGAGTTTCACCACCCTGTGAACCAAGCAGGCACCAAGTAAGTGTGCACTGGCTGTGCTAGATAGAAACACTGGAATATAATGCAAGTCTTACCTTGAAACCTGGCTGGGTAAGTAGGTCCGGGCCAGGAAGGCAGCCTCTGGCAGTCTTCCGGTTCGAATCAGGAGTTCTAGGCATGCATCAAGCCTAAGGTAAAAAAGGCAGCACTATGGCATCCTTCTTCTCCCTCTCTGCACCCTCCCTCTCCTTTTCTCCCTCCCCCCCTCTCTCTTTCTGCCTCTTCCCCTTTTTCCTCCCTTTCCTCCCTCTCCTCTCCCCCTCCCTCTTTCTCTCCTTTCCTCTCTCCTCTTCCCTTTCTTCTTCCCTCCCTCTCTTCCCCTCCTCCTCCCTCCCTTCTCTCTACCATGGCCACTGAGAGTTTCACTGGGTGGCAGGCAGGTCCACCAATGTAACTAGCTGCCAGTTTAAGAGGTGCAACTTCTGCACGTTATGGCTGGACCTTCACTCTCCTTAGTGCTTGCCATGAACAGGCCAAGGCCGTCCAGTCTGGATAAGTCACCTGCTGCACAATGCAGTGCTGCAGCCGTCACTGGGAGGCTGCTGAGAAATGGGCTCCAAAGCCTTCCCACCCTGTGCTGTTTAGTCCCAGTTAGATGTGATGCTGGAGAGCACAGATTGAAGGTCACTGCAAGCAAGGCAACACAGCCTTCTGCCACCCACCATTCCCCCACCCTCGCATCAAGACCATGGCTTATACTTACTTGCCCTGTAAAAAGTAGCTCATGAACGCCACGTTGTTCTTGCCATCCCTCTCTGCACCCTCTGCGAGCTTGTTGACCATGCTTGCATTTCCGGAGGCAGTGGCCAAGAGCAGCAGGCCCCCGTAGTCCTGGGCGTGGTGCAGGCACTCCTGGGCTAGGCCAAACTGGCATTTACTGATGGCGAGTTCAGCGAGCTGTTTCCACTTCTGCTCTGACTGCAAGAAAGAGCTGCATGTTAAAATGTCTGACGTCCTCACATTACTCAGTTAAGTCTTGAACATGCTGGCAGTGGTGAGGACATGAATGAGTAAATACAGGTATATCATATATCTAATAGAGATGGATGTCGACAGAAGAAGCTTGTTAGTTCTATCAAAACAAGGCATAAATTAAGATGAGGAAATACAAATGATAGTTACCTTGCAATCCCTGCACGAGCAAATACCATGTTTTTAAAAGAAAAAAACTGTCCTTATTTACTATTATGTACAGCTTCTCAGAAATAGAGTTCCACAAGTTTTTGGTTTTAACACAGCATACCTAGGATTTATGCAGCACAGTCTAAAATTAACTTACCAGTAACTGCCAGACTTCAGTACACAACGTTGCTGAGCTGTCTTGTCAAGGTCAGAGCCCTTTTGTAAAAGCAGCCCCCGGCCTGCCATTTCAGGACACTGGCACCCTGCTATTCTTCCTGTTCTTTGTCAGAGTTCCTAGATTACCTTAAATCTTTTTTCTCCCTCTTATAAAACAATCTTAATCCCAGAAAACACTTCAAATTACAATGCCAAGGCTACCTTGAACACAGTCTAATTCATTTGTGGAAAAATTAATGCATCTTTAGAGGCAAAATGACTCACCAAGTAAGTCACAAATCTTTTTCAACCAAACATGTACTTATTTCCCATCAGTTAAAAAAATTTATGAAGCAGTACATACCTCTGCTTCCACTGCTAACTGGTACGCAATTTTTAACTCTCCAAGTTGGAGAGCAAGCTCAAAACGATGCTCAGGATCCGTGGACACAGTCAGAGCCTGCTGCTTAAAGCCCTGAAGAATTCAAAGAATACAGTGTACGCTCATCCCTCTGCAGACAAACCTCACAACTTAAAAGAAGCAAATAAAATACTAATCAAGCCTGGTGCAGTGGCTCACGCCTGTCATCCTAGCTACTCAGGAGGCTGAGATCTGAGATTGCGGTTCAAAGCCAAACCAGTCAGAAGAGTCTGACTTATCTCCATCCACGTAATCACTAGGGTAAACCTGAAGTGGTGTTGTGGTTCAAGTGGTAGCAAGCTGAAGAGCTCAGGGACAGCACCCAGGCCCAGAGTTTAAGCCCCACGACCCACAAAAAATAAAGATAAAATACTGATTAGACAAATTAAGGAGTTAACTGATAAACCTGGAAGATAAAATATTCAATTACACGATGCCCATTTTGCTCTGTGGGCCTAGCCATCGTGGTGGTCGTGTCTCCTCTTCCCTGCCGGCGGAGACAGGTGCACTCCATCACAGAGCCCTTGATAGAGTCTCAAACATTTATGCCCATGCCAGCCTGAAACCATATCCCTGTCTCCTGCCTGCAGTGAAAACAGTAAGCTGTAGCTTTCTCAGCAACGAGGTCTACTGTTTTTCTTTTTTTTTAAAGACAATTTAAGATGGCCAGTGCTTAAGGAATAATGTTTTCAAAGTGTATATTAACAATTCTTTTTTTTTTTTGGGGGGGGGGATCCGGTCGTGGGGCCTGAACTCTGGGCCTGGGCGCTGTCCCTCAGCTCTTCAGCTCAAGGCTAGCGCTCTACCACTTGAGCCACAGCGCCAGTTCCGGCTTTTTTTTTTCTGCCTATGTGGTGCTGAGGAATCGAACCCAGGGCCTCATGCATGCAAGGCAAGCGCTCTACCACTGAGCCACCTTCCCAGCCCCTATCTTTTCCATTTGAGAGTTCACTGAAATCACTCCAGCTAAACAGAGTCTTAGAATCAGATCAGTTTCATGATTCCTTACTGAAATGTTGGTCACAGTGAAATCTAAAGATCTAAAATTAAAGCACAAATTTCTTTTAAAACTATTTACCTTTACACTCTGGTCTTCGAGTCAAGATTTTTAATTTTCACCTTTCACCAAAACTCCTTACATAACCTCCACAAACCTATTTATAATGAAATGTTGTCCATTCTAGAACAACCTACCTCAAAGGCGTCTTCAATGCCATCTTCTGTCACTCCCTCGTGGGTTTCCTGTGCAGCCAGGACTTTCTCGGACAGGTACTTCAGGATAAAGAATGATTCCTCGGTGGCAATGCAGACTAGCTCTCCAGAATCAGACCAGAAAATCTGTCACATCACAACCAAAAAATAGACAAGTGATTTGGCTGAGTGGGTGTGACAAACTATAAGCATTTAGTTTCTTACGGAACCTTTAGTGTGCCCTTCACAATGCTATGTAGAGTACTGGCACACACGTATCTGAGACAGCAGCGGGCAGGCCTGTTCCTTTCAAGCTCGGCAGTGGGAAGACCCAAGAGGAGACCAGGAACTGCCGTGCTCTGGACTGGCCTGTTTCCTCTCGCTCTAGATGGTGCTGCTTACCCTTAATTTTCATTACTTCCAACCCTTAACAGTCTTTAGAGATTTCCCTCCTAGTCACCGCCTGTAATGAAATTTTAAAGCTACAGATGAACTGAGAATGTCACCTAGACTTTAAGCAGCCATTATGGGTCAAAAGTGCTTTCTGAGCTGCTGGGAGCTTCTCAGGCCTTTCAGGGACTCCTTGGCTTTGTCTTTGAAGCACACATTTTTTTTACTCCACCAGAAGCCATTTAGAATAGGGATGGAATTTGTGTAACTTTTTACGCTTTTCAGAATATCCAGTGTTCACTGCCTCATTCAAATGCCACCATCCTGAGGTGCCTGGCATCATGCTGAACACCAGGGGTTAGGGAAAGCAAGCAAAGATGCACACACTACAAGCAGCAAGGGGAGGGAAACTCACGTGTTTGGGCTGAATTTCAATTCTGCGTATGAGCTCTGTATTGTCCCAGTCATAGAAGGCTAGGCCATTGACAGACCTCACCCCCAACAGGAAGCCTCCATAGATACCTCCAAGGACAGAAGAAGACTGAGTTAGATGCTCTGGAGCCACTGCCACACTTCTACAAACGCGTCAGAAATCAAGTACTCACTTTCAGCTCCAAAGTCTGGTTTAAACGATTTTTTTTCCTTGAAGTTCTTGAATATCTTTACAACACTGTTGCTCTCTCTTATTGCATATCTGAAGGGGGAAAAGACAAACAGCATGTTATATACTAGACCCTAACTCCATGAAACATGGGAAATGCCTTTGAATACTTTTCAGTAATGATGAAAAAATATGAAAGGACTCTCAATAGTCACTTCATTTCAATCATAAGTGGCTTGCAAACCATCTTAAAGTTAGAGAAGGCTCCAACACCAACCAATGGGTGAGCAGCTAGACTGGTGCACTCTTCACACAGGAGCCCATCATGGAGGCTGAGTGGAGAGGGCCAGCACACACAGGATGCCACTAATGTGCAACTCCAAGACCATGGTTTAGATCGTAAGAAAAGCAGATTGATGAGGCCTGGGGTGGGTCTGGAAATGGGCTGATGGTTAAGGTATGCAGGGGACAACAGAAGTGCTCTATGAATTTGTATTCTGTAATTTGTGTATGATAAATTACATACATCTGTCCAAATCCGGGAAATGTGTGTATGCCTGACGGGAAGCCTGCCACAGCGCCCCATTTGCTGTCTTCAGGACTGCCTGGATATCTGTGACCGTGTGAGGTGTGCACTCTATGCAGAGTGCTCTGCTTGGGACAGATGCCAAGCACTGAGACAAAGCTGAAAGGTGGGACCAGCACAGGGCTGAGAAGTGAGGAGCCCGAGCCACGCCGTGCTGAAGTGACCACAAGGCTCCCTACAGTATGGAGAACTGCGTGTCCACCAGTGCGTTGATGGGGATATGAAATGATCGCAGCAGCTCTCTCCATCAGTACAGGTTGTGTTAAGCATCTTAAATGCATCTCTTACATGGTGCTCTGGCTAACTCGCCTTACAGCTGGGAGCAGGAAGCAGCAGAACATCTGCCCACACCGTGAAGACACAAGAGATGCCAAAGCCCCAACTGTGTTACACGGACTGACAGGCTTCACAAGGGAACAGTGACTGGCACGTTAGTCATGTGCTCCCCATCCATGAGAACGGTTTATAGCATCCCAAATTCAGACAGAAATGTGTGAAGAGGAAGAGGTGGTGACATCACAGAGGGTGGTTTTTTTGAAAGACACACTGATGCCATCCATACAGCACCTCTCCCACCTAGCTGGGGAAGGGCAGCACCACGGACACCTAGAACTTGTCATGTCAGGCCTATTTGACTTGAGCCCGTCAGCACCCAGTCCTGCCATAGGCTTCATCATAGAAATGGTGCTGAGCCCCAATTTTAGTGTGTTACTAGATCAGCCTGACAGCTCATACTAAATGGAGAAAGGATAAAAAGCTCTGATTACACCAGCTGCCTTCTACTGAGCAGCTACAGAACCATAAACATCCTCTACACAGCGGCTCCCAACAGCCATCTACAGTTGGGGCAAATGGGACATCATGCAGTGTGAACTTACTCTGAGGAGTCGTGAGCCCAGGCAAACTCCTGGGCAGAGCCAAAGCTCTTGTTTCTCAAGGCCATTGCTGTGTAGATGATGTATTCCCCATCACCGCAGACCACAACAAACCTACAAGTTACACAAGGCAGGGAGGAAGATGACAGAGGAGTTAGGAAGCAGTAATTCTCATTTAGGGTAAACAGTTTGGATTACATGCTATTTTGGCCAATTATTAACAACTTAGAATCGACTGAAGTTTTGTTACATGGAGTTGCTGTGGAGAGAGTCACTGCAGTGGCCTTGACTTGGGAGCAAGGGGACTGGGGAGAGGAGGAGGAGCGCAGTGGACACAGGTGGAGGACTTAACCATCAGTGCTCTGGGCTGGGCACCAAGATGCCCTGCACACTGCCTGGGAGACCTCACCACAAGAGGGCACTAACGACTTTATTAGAAATATCTTCAGGGGAAAAAGGGATGATGCTGACCAAGAAGCACTCATACCTTGGAACTGTAACCACTCTGTGATGTCATCGCAGTAAATAAAAGTATCTCAGTTTTTTAAGACTGTTCAATTTATCAAAATTAGCAGGACGGTTTAACAATGGGAAAAGTAGACTGCAGTATGGCATTTCCCAGTAGACATAAACAACTCTCCTCAGACTTTTCACAAGACTGTAATGTCTGAAACCAGATGGCTGCCAACAGTTTTAAGATACATGAAGGAAAACCATTTTTTATTACCCATTGCAGAATGTATTCGTTAGTCTACCTTCCCCACCAGTTAGCCAACCTTCTTAAGAGCATGGGGTCAGCAAGTGCTAGTGAGCATCTACTAAGTACCTGAGGTGGTGAAGCACTAAGTAAACATGCACAACCCCACTGAACTGTCCACCTGCATGTTGTCTATGTCAGCTGGCCCTGCCGTCTGCATCTGGTGGGGATGCTGAGGCCTGGGAAAAGGCAGTGGGGATTAGTGGAAGCGCCTGCTCTTAACACCCGCAGGAGCTCACGTGCACCACTGGGGATGGCTTACCGCCCATTGGGATTGTGCTGTATGGTCTGAGGGTATATTTCACAACTGCCCATGTCCTTCACTGCCAGAGGCAACCTTTCTCCATCTTTAATTTCGGCATCTCCCATTGCTTTGAGATTGGCCTGCTGGACCTCTGAATGCTTGGCCCAAATTATCTTCCCATTGGCATCCATGGACATGGCAGGTTCCTCCCGACCGAGCTGCAAGAGTGACAGATGGCTCTTAGCAATGAAAAGGAAAACACCACAAACAAACCTTCAGAGAGGTCTACGCCCTTCTTGCCAGGCAAGTGATGTCTAGTGCGCGATGAAAGAGGACAGCGATGGCTTCGCCTGTCGTCTGCGAGAGACAGCAGCACCAGTACCTTAACGATGATGCTCCCCTCATCGTAGCCCAGAGCCACATTGTTGGACCCTCGCAGACTGGCCACACACCACACCCGCTCCATTCCGTAATTCAGTGTGCTCTCAAGCCGGTAGGTGCTGGAGTGCCAGATGCGCACCGTGCCTAAAAAGATGTGAGCAGCCATCAATCAAGTGTCAAGTGAACTCACGTCAGGTTTCATGGAAGACTCCCCATTCCAGGAGAAAGCACTTCCTTACCATGGTCTAATACTCTATTTATAGGACTTCAAAAGCAACAGAAACACAAGAGTAGAAAACCTGCAAGAAGCCAAAACTAGAAAAGTGACTTTAGATGTAAAGTAGTGACGGGGCTCTCTGGGTAGAGTGCTATGTGTGCCAGCTGCTTTGGATGTGGGCCTAGAAAGCTAGGCAGTGGCCCACAGTGCTGTATCATAGCAAGTGCCCAAACCACACATTCACAAAGGGCAGAGCCTGAAAGCGAACCCAGGGTTGTCTCCCAAGCACATGCTTGCTCCGTTTTTCTTTAGAACCCCTGGGTGTCCCCTTGTGTAAGTGACAGAGACAAAAACACATTAGCATGATGATGATGATGATGATGCAGCCCTTCTATGCTCTGATAGTGTAAGTCTAGAACTTGAATAATCACCGGAATCCCCCCCCCCCCCCCCCGTGGCTCAGGGCCACCACTTGGTTTAAACACAGAGCGCTGCGCTGCAGCTTACCATCTTCGGAACCTGTGATGATGATGGGCAGCTCAGGGTGAAAGCTGGCGCAGGACACGTTCTGGGCATGCCCCTCCAGTGTCTGCACGCATGTTTTGTTCTGTAACATGACATAGAGGAAGAGTTCACTAGTGGAACACATTGTACAATTTCAGTTTTCTTAACCCAGAGACACTATGTAAACAATAGTGATTATGGTGACTTAAATGGATCCAATACAACTTATTAGCTTCTGTATTCATATTTAAGACTTACTGTAAATATAATCATCGTATTTGAAGAAGGATCAAGAGATCTCTGTTTTTCACCTAAACATAACTTCTCTAACTCCTACGGCTTTCTCCTCACTCTTCAACCCTTCCATCTATCAACTAAGATAGAGCTTCTTTAGCTTGCAATACTTTCATTCGAAATTTAAGAACTTGAAAAAGTTTCAAAGCATACCTGTTTTTTTAGGCCTAACTTTATTAACTGTTCATAGGAATTTTTGGTGTGAGATACAAAAAAAAGTATAGGCAAAGGTTAGAGACAGAAGACATGGTAGGGAGAACTCATAACTGCATTTACAAGAGTTCTATGTGAAAAAAAAGGCATGACATGACTCACTATACATGCAAGTTGGTCAATTAGAATACTCAAGCATGTGTAATTTACAATGTAAAATTTTCTAAGTTACTGAATAAAAAATATGCTGGTGTTATTTATTATTTATTTATTTATTTTTGGCCAGTCGTGGGGCTTGAACTCTGGGCCTGGGCGCTGTCCCTGTGCTCTTCAGCTCAAGGCGAGTGCTCTACCACTTGAGCCACAGCGCTACTTCTGGTTTTCTACTGGTTTATTGGAGATAAGAGTCTCATGAACTTTCCTGTCCGAGCTGGCCTTGAACCAAGATCCTCAGATCTCAGCCTCCTGAGTAGCTAGGATTACAGGAATGAGCAACCGATGCCTGGCTTTATTTTTTTGGTTGGTTGTGGGGCTTGAACTTGGCCTGGGTTCTGTCATTTTTATGAGGGGAATTCTGGGACCACGGTTTTGGTTAAATAGAGACGTAAGTTACGTCATGGGAGTTGTAAGATTCAAACATTAATAGAAACAGCAAATGCCACGTGTATCACACAGAAAGGAATGTTATGAAGAAACTGTACCTGATAATCCCATATTTTAACAAGCCGGTCATCTGCACCTGAAATGAGGTATGGCTTGTCACCACCGCTGTAGTAATCAATGCAGTTCACGCCTTTCTCATGTCCCTCCAGAGTGAAGTTTGGTGAGGAGGAGCCGAGCTGCCACACCTGCAGAAGGCAACAGGGTCAAGTCACATCAGCCCTCTGGGATGGGAGACTCCCCCTTCCCCACCACACCCTTCTGATAGACCAGAGGACACGACACGCCAAAGCCCAGCAGAGAGAAGCTAAGGAATGCTCTCTGATTCAGCTATTAGTTGATTTTCTTTCTTGATTCACTCGAACTTTTAGGAGGAAGAATCACTAATGCTTCCCGAAAACGCTGACTTCCAGGCTTTCTTCCTCATTGTGAATTTAGCTGGTGCCTGGGAACTGAGATGCTCAGCACGTTGAGAAACTTTAAAGCGATGTGATGGTTTTGTGGAAGGCTTATTACTATAAACCTAATGAGACTGGGTGTAGTTACATGTACTGGGGGGGGGGGAGGAAACACCACTTAATTGGAGAAATTTTAAATATTAATGAGTTTCACTGTTACAACTGAGTTCCCACAGTTGTTCCACACAGAAAGGCCTGTGGGGAGCTTAGAGATAGGGAATAAAATGTTCACCATGCAAACATTTCTTGAGCCAAAGGTAACTCCTGTGCTCACAATAAACCTAATTTAGTAAAATTTAAAGCTAATTTCAAAGATTCCAACCTGTATCAAAAGCAAGGACAATTCCACAAATAGGGAGAGAAAAGGGAAGATCAGATATGAAACAGTTTGTGCAAGCTAGAGAGAAATTAATAAAAATGTTATATCTACATAAGCAAATGTGTAAGCAAAAGTGAATGTACTTTTAAGTTGATGCATTTAGACTTGTTTTAAATCTTCTCATGGAAACTGGAGTTGACTGTTCTCACCACACTGAGCACCTGGTGGAGGGGAGACGGCTCTGTTTGCTGCTGAGCATCTGCTTGGGAGCGGGAGGAAGCACACAGATCCTGCCCCAGACATCCAGTATTTTGGGGGTACAGGCTTCCCCAAACAGGATAATCATGACACCATGTAAGAAAGGGCATCACAGAAGCAATGGGATGAATGAGGTAAGCAAAACCGAGTCTAGAGGCAGTGGGGCCTGACAGAATAGATTTTTACACTAAGTCCTCAAAGCTGGGTAGCTCTCCAGAGAAAAATAAATCAAACAGGCAGAGTTCTAAGGCTTGCAGGCAGAGGCAAGAGCTGGTGAAGGGAAGGTTCTATGGAAAATAGCAAAAACAGTTGTAGAGATTTCTTATAACATTAGACTAGCCCCGCAATAAGGTCTTATTCCACACTGCAGCTTCTGGACTGTGGAATCGAAGCAGGCAGACAGCTGGGAGAGTAGGGGGAAAGGAAGGCTGGACGCTGACAGAATTTCAATACAAGAGAGAGATTAATGAGAGAGATCAACAGTGTATACACTAGCGGGAGAGGACAGAGAGGACTAAGAATTTTTCTAATTTGGTGTTTCTAGAGGCTAAAAATGTCTTACTGTGGATTGTGCCTCATAGAGAAATGTTCCTTCAGTAAAAGCAGAGCTGCCACAATATTCTTCTCAATAGAACAAGCCTTTCTGATCATGACGAGCTTCTGAAACAAACCTTAAGATGGCCAAGTTTACTTCACAAACACAGAGAACACGCACCTTGATGGTCCTGTCCAGAGATGCGCTGGCAAACTGGTTGTTATCTTTGGGGTTAATCACAATCTGCATTACGTAGTGTGTGTGGCCTTCAAACACTTGTGAGCAGGACCATTTTTTATCCCAGTCCCAGAGCTTAATAAGCATGTCATCTAGGTCAAAAGAAAGTCTCGAGTTAGCTGCAATATAAGACTCAGAGAGAGTCTTTGGGCCAACCTAACTCAAATCTCACACTTCGTGACTTACAGAATAAAATCAAAATTGAAAAACTGCTCTCAATTCCTATCTATCCTAGGTACAAATTTAACTCTGTAGAAAAATGTAGGTAAAATAAATTACTGACACAAATTCCATAAAAATAAAAGAACTAAGTGGGCTTCAAAGAATTATACAAACAATAATACAAGTTTTATTAGAATCTAAGTATAACTGAAAGATGGTAATAACTATTGAGAGAATAAGTATGTGCTCGTTTAAGACTGGTAATAAACTCAATTTTGTGTGTATGTGTGTGCATGTGTGCATGCTGGTATTGGGGCTTGAGCTCAGGGCCTGGGTGCTTTTTTTTTTTTTTGGTGATCGTAGGTGATCATAGGCCTGGGTGCTGTCCCTCATCTCTTCAGCTCAAGGCTAGCGCTCTACCACCTCAGCCACAGTGCCACTTCCAGTTTTCTGCCCAGGCTAGCTTTGAATGGTAATCCTCACATCTCAGCCTCCTGGGTAGCTAGGATTATAGGCATGAGCCACTGGTGCCTGGCAAGGGCCTAGGTGTTGTCCCTTAGCTTTTTCACTCAAAGCTAATGCTCTATCACTTGAGCCATAATTCCACTTCCAGCTTTTTGGTGGTTAATTGGAGATAAGAGTCTCTCAGATTTGTCTGTCTGAGTTGACTTCAAACCACAGTCTCAGTCCCCTGAGTAGTTAGGATTACAGGCGTGAGACACTGGTGCCAGGCTAAAAGTTTTCCATTTTTAATTTGAGAGTGTTTTAAAGAGCTATTATCAGCTCAGCACTACTTGTTTTAATTATACTCCCCAAGGTCTACTGTTTCATACAGGCCACCACGGAGCAAACTCATCTTAAATAGGGTAAGACAGCCACATCTGTGGCCATCAGCCAACTCACTCCTGAGCTTGTTAACAAGCTCTGTGTTCAGCAGAGGCTTCAACATCTAGACCTGCAGATCTTTTCTGACAGGATTCAAGCCACTGCTATACAATCCTAAATGCAGCTGATATTTCATTACAATACAAAAGCGAGCAGAATCAATAGCCCAGTAATGGACGAGAATGGCTTAAAGGCTCTGCCTGGAATTAGAAGTCTACGTACAACAGCAGTTAAAGAATAGCCCGGTGTCACTGAAGGAAAATGGATTCCCCAGTGTGACCAAAAGAGGTCATCTCTTACCACTGCTAGTCAGAATGAACGGCTGGGTGGGATGAACGGCAATACAGCGGATGTAGTCCGAGTGTGCTTCAAACATATGAACTCTCTCCAGGGTGTTGTAATTGAACACTCTGATCTGCATGTCATCCTGGCAGTGGGAATGAAAAAGCCATCACCATTGCTGTAGTGAGCTGAATGAAAGATTAACTCCCATGCTTCAAATCAGTCACTAAAATGAACACATCAGGACACTGCAACTAGCTTACACCACTGCTGACCAACTCAAGATTCGTGATTTTTAATTACGTACCGCTCCGGTGACAACCCAGTTCTTCCTTGCAACGAATTTGGCGGCTCGAACAGGAAGGTCACACACTTCAAACGTTTTCACCAGGGTCTTCAAAATTGAACAAGAATATATACACTGAGTTATGAGAAAATAACTGAAAAATCTGTCTGCTGTACTTAAAACACCTGAGTTAGATCACCTCTAATTCAAAAATGCTCAGCCCAAATGATGAAAATCTAACATGAAAATAAAAGACCAATCACCTGTCCTTTAACAGGTCTGAAAAGAAGACATTAAAACAAGTAGGCAATGTCTCCGAGTGTGTCCCAGGTCTTCATGCTCTGGCCCTTCTCCTTCTCCACCTCAGCCTCTTTCCTTTGGCTACTCCCAGTCTCATCTTTACTCCTGGCCCCCTCCCTGGAAAACCTACCCATGGAAACTTGCTCCCTTTGTAACCATACACCATGATTATGCGATTAACTTCACTCTTTCTCTCAGCTCAACAAAGATATAGATCATCTCCACCACTGCATCCCAACAACTGGTGTGTGGTGTATTTCTGAGCCAGAAATGACTCAAACAAGACATCCACCTGTATCCATATAGAGTAGTCAACAAGCCAGCCACAGAACAGCACTGAACTATGCCTTCATTGGTACAAATGTGGTTGCCACAGCCTGGCAGCCAAGCTTCTAGCGAAGAGGAAAAGCTACGTGCTCAAAAACAACCAACACACAATGTCAGAAAATAAAGACTTCTGTTGGATGCCCTTGTCTCATGCCTGTAATCCTAGCTATTCAGGAGGCTGAGATCTGAGGATCACAGTTTGAAGCCAGCCCAGATAGAAAAGTCCTCTTGGGACTCTTATCTTCAATAAACTACTCAGAAAAAGCTGCAAGTGGTGCTGTGGCTCAAATGGTAGAGTGCTCGCCTTAATCGCAAAGAGGCTCAGGGACAGCACCCAGGCCTTAAGTTCAAGCCCCAGGACTGGCAAAAAGAAAAAAGTAAGGACTTGATGAGAAATTCTGAATTAGCGATAGCCTTACTCTAGCAATTCAACAAATATTGAGCACTTACTATGTGCCAGGCAATGTCATCAGCCCTGAGATGTGGCAGAGGACAACACATTGCAGAATGGGCTGGAGGCGATCACTGTGGTATCACTGCAGTTAGTGTAAGATGTACAGGTGCTTTAGGTTAACTCCTGACCATGGATCTCTGATCCTATTTTTGCCATCTTAAAATTCCTTAATTGTGAGTTTTATCTAGATTTCCAGAATTTCACTCTGGAAGCTGGGACTAACAACTCCGTAATACATAACTGTATAGCTCAGTGCTACCAATATGCTATCTGGTTTGAAGCAAAAAATATTAACAGACTGTGACAAACGCAAGATAGGCTGGCTTGCAGCTCCCTTACATACATAGGGGGAACAATGTGGCCTGCAGTGAGCACACTGTAAGAGGCAGAGTCCAGGATGTCACCACAAGTGACATACTGACATGACAACAGGTATTTCTGTGTGATTGAAGCTTCCTGCTATCATTATATTTGGAAAAAGAAAAATAAGTGAAAATAAAAATTCTAATGATACAAGAGTCACAATAGAAAATTAACTATGAACTAACAGTATTAACTTTATCTAAAGCAAGCCGTCAGGTTCCTCACTCAACACCCTGTGTATGTGACATGTTCCACACAGCTCTTCCAGGAGCTAGCCCTCACTGATGGGAATGCAGGCAGCACTTGGCTGCAGGATCACTGTCAGAGCTCTTCTACTGACTACCCAGTATTTTACTCCTAATAAACACCTTGCAAAGTCCCACCTGGGTTTCATGGTTCCAGACGCACACGCTGCCATTGTAGAGACTCGCCAACATCCATGGCTCTGTGGGGTGCAAGTCCACACTCTTCACGCGGTCTGATCTAGCAGTCAGCTTTCTCTTGATATCAAGGCGGAGAGGCTGTGGAGATGACAAAAAGAAAACTAAATTGCTGAGTCAAACAAATCATGTCAGTGAGAGCTCAACTACAAACCCTGTATTAAGAGGCCCATAAACTCTGTGTGTGTGTGTGTGTGTGTGCGCGCGCGTGCGCGTGCGCATGTGTGATTTTTTTGGTAGTACCAGTACAGGAGTTTGAACTCAGGACCTCACATTTTTGCCCATTAGCTTTTGGATTCTACCACTTAGGACCACCTCCGGCCTCTCCACTTCAGACTTTTTGCTCGTTTGCTGGAGTGTCTTTGCCCACCCCAGCAGACTTCAAACCTCAATCCTCAGATCTCGGGCTCTTGAGGAGCTAGGATTACAGCTAGATTACCAACTCTGTGGTAAACTTGCTGTGTACCAAAAACAAGCAGCAAACATCCATCTCCACACCAATGGGAGTCAGAAAAATGATCATTTCTGAAAGAACAGGACTTTCTTCTATACTACATTTAACTTCTGGAAGTAACAGAGTCTTAAAAGATACACTTCAGAATCTGAAACCACATCAATGAACTGTTTATACTGTTAAAGTCCAGTGCTTCTAGTGGGTCTTTCACTCATGCCTGGTTTGAATTGGTTCACAGGCATGGAAGTTTTGCAAATGTTGACATATTGTTAAACTGTATTAAAAGATCACATTTGTTAATATCACTACCCTGCCCACTTCTACTTTCATTAGAAATCCATCAAATTCAAGAATAGAAGTTTTTTAAAATTAGACTATTCACTTGAAAGCTCTAACTTTATCAGCAACAAATACCATAAGGGGAACTAGTAAACTTCTTTCAGTTTTAGAATATGTCTACCCAACAATCCAGTCTCAGCACCCTTGTCATTGTTTCTAGTGAGTCTTGCAACAACCTTTTTCTTAACCATCACACTTTCTTGTTTCACCAATGCCTAGTGAAAAGTATGGCAGCCAAAAATATAGTATTGACAGGCTGAGGCAGGAGGATTTCAAGTTCAAAGCTAGTCTGAGCTCCATAGTAAGTCTGAGGCCAGCTTGGACTCTATCTACTTGTATTTATGAGGCCACCCTAGAATCACTGACCCTCCCTCCCTCCCTATCTCTCTCCCCCTCCTCTTTCCCCTTCCTCCTCCTCCTCTCTGGCCTGCATTCTCTCTCTTAACTGCCTACCAGGCCAGCTTTATATGTATCTTTTTCTTTTCCCAGTATGATTTGGTGCTCAGATGAGCAGGTTTTCCTTCTATACCACCAGTCAGTATTAAAAAGAAAGAAAGAGGGGCTGGGAAGCACTTGCCTTGCATGCTCAAGGCCCTGTGTTCGATTCCTCAGCACCACATAAGCAAAAAGAAAAAAAGCCAGAAGTGGCGCTGTGGCTCAAGTGGTAGAGCGCTAGCTTTGAGCTGAAGAGCTGAGGGACAGTGCCCAGGCCCAGAGTTCAGGCCCCATGACTGGACCCAAAAAAATAAAAAATAAAAATAAAAATAAAAAAATAAAAAGAAAGAAAAAAAACAGCTGACATAGCATCTGTCTGTGTGTGCTAGTCCTGGGGCTTGAACTCAGGTCCTGGGTGCTATGTGTGAGCTTTTTTGCTCAAGGCTAGCATTTTACCACTTGAGCACAGCTCCAATTGAAGCCTTTTGGTGGTTAATTAGAGAGAAGAGTCTCATGGACTTTCCTGCCTGGGCTAACTTTGCACCACGATCTTCAGATCTCAGTCTCTTGGGTAGCTAGGGTAACAGCTACTGTGAGCCACTGTGCCCGGCTGACTGAATCTTACTATGAGAAAAATGCTTCAATCTGTGGACCTCTTACAAGAGTAACAGGGACTTCTAAGGGGTTGCAGATCATACTTAAGTGCCTGTAGTTTATAAACTATTAAACAAATTTTACTTTCTAAATCGTAACTGTGCCAAAGTCACAGGTGTATTAGAGAATATTACTCATTGTTATTCATGAAACCCTAGAATTATATATTAGCCATAATATTAAATTGGCTATTCACAGAAGAGCAGTTTTAGCAAAAATTATTAGTAAATGCTAGCTAGGTACCTAGTGCATGACTGATGAGGGTTAGTCCATGTAGGTCTCTGGAGTCAAAGGAAATGTCTGTACTATTTTAATGAGTAACTTACAAAAACCTACTGAACAATTTTAAACAAAAATATTTTCTAGACATGAAACTGTAAGCTTAAAACAGCCCTTTTCAACCAGATTCCCTTTCTGCATACCAAAATAGAAAATAGCTTATCTTCTCAGTTCTCTCCAGGATGCCATTCTAGAAGAAACATTAATTTGTTGCAGATCATGATGCCCTAGGGCCAACAGGTTTAAATGTCTTGCAGGCAAGGTGAAAAAAGACCAACTTATAATACATTTCCAGCTGGGCGCTGGTGGCTCATGCCTGTAATCCTAGCTACTCAAGAGACTGAGATCTGAGGATTATGGTTCAAAGCCAGCCAGGGCCAAAAAAAAAAAAAAAAAAAAGGTCCAATGAGACTCTTATCTCCAATTAACCACTCAAAACCCAGAAGTGGCCCTATGGCTCCACGTGATAAGAGCACTAGCCTTGAGCAAAAGAACTCACGGACAGTGCCCAGGCCCTGAATTCAAACCCATGACCCACAAATAAAATAAAAATAAATTCCCTTCAACAGGTCTTAAACACAAGCTAACAGCTTCTCTGGCAAGTCTAAGATCCTATCCTGTCCCCATGCTATGCCCTTCCTGGAATGCAGCAGAAATGGAAGGTCACTTTTCCATGTAAAGTGAAGACCTATCTAGCAGAGATGAACACTATCCTGAGCAGATCACCTCACAGGCATCCTGCTTGTCTATCAATTCTGGGTCACTGGTACTTCAGACTTGCTTTTAACTTCTCTACACACCTCCGTCACCGTTAGCCACAACTTTTACCTTACAGGGTTTGAGTTCTCTAACTCTTCAATTGCCTCAAAAATGTTCCCACTGTTTTATCTTTCTGTCCTAAAACTTCCTAGCTGTCATGTAGCCATTGCTAATTGAAGGACAGTAGAACCTTTTACTTTAAACATCCCAGACTTTTTCCCCCCTACTAATGAATATCACAAATTTTAACTTTTTTTTTCTGGTCTCCTCCAAGCCAATAAACACCAAGTGTCTGTGCCAGGAACCTTGGTGGCAGCCACTACATAATACTTTTCCTTCATTAACCATGTAAACCATGCATTTTGTGAAAAGCAATGTTGATTGCTGGGTAAAAATGATGCTTCAGAAAGTGGACCAGGAACTCCGAACAACCCCAACATACTTCCACAGGTCCTCAAAGCACACACCCCAGTTATTTAAAAAAAAAAATTAAAGAAGTCCATTAATACATCTACATGTAGAAAACTAAAACTGGATCCTTGTTTGTCACCATGCACCAATATCAATTCAAAGTGGATCAATGTCAGACCTGAAACTTTGAAACTATTTCAAAGTGGAATGGGAGAAACCATAGAACTTATAAGCATAGGCAGGAACTCTTTGAAAAAAAGTGTCCCAGGGGCACAGCATATAGCAGAGAGACATGATAAATGGGATTGCATCAAAATAAATTCTGCACAGCAAAGGATCCAGTTGCCAAACTAGAAAGACAGCCAACAGAGGCTGGGAAGGTGGCTCAGTAGTAAAGTGCTTGCCTTGCATGCCTGAGGCCCTGGGTTCCATTCCTCAGCACCACATAAGCAAAAAGAAAAAAGCCGGAAGTGGCGCTGTGGCTCAAGTGGTAGAGTGCTAGCCTTGAGCTGAAGAGCTGAGGGACGGCACTCAGGCCCAGAGTTCAAGCCCCACGACCGACAAAAAAATAAAAATAAATAAATTAACACCCCCACAAAACTAATAAACCAATCAATAAATAAGCAAAGAAGCTAAAGAGAGACTTCTCAGAAAAATGGTAATGCCTGAGGAAATGCTCAATATCCCTGCCCATTAAAAAAAAAAAGCACATCAAAACAACTGAGATTCCATTTCACCCCAGATAAACTGGCCAACACAGTGAATTCAAATAACAACAAATGCTAGTGGGGATGTAAGCAATTGGAGGTTCCTCAAAAAACTAAACATAGAACTTCCCTATGACCTGTCTGTACCACTCCTGGGCATGTACCCAAACAATACAAGTCAGGATACGGTAAAGCAATTTGTATATCCATGTTTATTGCTGCACTATTCACAACTTAAGGACACAGCCTAGGTGCCCTACAATAGATGAGTGGATCAAGAAAATGTGGCACATATACACATTTTTACTAATCCATCAGAAAGAACACTAAGGCATTTGCAGGGAAACGGATGGACCTATAACAAATCAAGTTACATAAAGTCAGCCAAGCTCAGAGAAACAAACTGTTGTTTCCTCTCATATGTTGAAGCTAGATCTAAAATACAAGTGGACATGATAACTTATACAGACTCTACACATTCACAAAAATTGACCAAAGGAGGATGCCCCAAGGAAGAAACCCAAAGGTGTAACTCCTTTAAACATTTAATATAATATTAATCAGCTGGGCGCCGGTGGCTCACACCTGTAATTCTAGCTACTCAGGAGGCTGAGATCTGAGGATTGAGGTTCAAAGCCAGCCCAAGCAGGTAAGACTGTGAGACTCTTATCTCCAAGAGACCACCAGAAAACCGAAGTGGTGCCGTGGCTCAAGTGGTAGAGCACTAGCCTTGAGCTGAAGAGCCTAGGGACAGTGCCCAGGCCCAGAGTTCAAGCCCCATTTTGACCACAAAAAAAAAATTATCAAAATGAATTCCAGGAAATGGAAACATGAGTTTTTGTTGGTGGTGGATGGGGGTGGGGCAAAAGGGGGGCACAGAAAGAAGGGTGAACAAATGCAGTAATAGTATTCAGTATACACGATGTGGAAAACGACCTATGCAACTGTGGACAGGGACAGGAGGGAGAAACTAGGGGGAAACAAAGCGGTGACACTGCCAAAAAAAGAAATGTACTCGTGACCTGACATGAAATGGAAACCCCTCTGTGCACCACCAAATAACCATGCAACTACAATTCTAACCATGCAACTACAATTCAAAAAAACGTCCATCACTTCAGGGAAGCACTTCTGCTCTAATACTCCCTTCAACATTTCAGTGATGACTTTTTTGTACTTTGGGACAAAGGATTAGGTGTTCACTTAATCAACTCCCAATGTCTCCTTCCATCTTGCAAAAGATGGACCATTCACAGCTTAAATGCTCCTTGCGCCAACAGTTCTCTGGTTATCCTAAGGGAATATCCCTAACGCTCACCAGTTTCCCCCAGGGATCAACTTTGGTTTCATCCCAGCTCCCCTACAAGTAGCTTTGTACAAATGTTAATGTTTTAACTGGAAAATAAGACATTTCTAATTTTTATTCCTTGTAGCCTCAAGCTCCAAACCTTTGTTCATGCTTCAGAACAAGTATAAAAAAAGGGAGAAAAAAATATTCAAATATCAAAATTCTGACTTCAGCTGGGCAGAATCCTAGGTATCCCGGAAGATGAGGTCTGAGAGGATCCTGCTTCCAGGCCTGCCCTGCCAAAACGTTAGTGAGACACCCCCCCCCCTCCTCCCCACTCAACCGATAAAAGCTGGGTGTAGTGATTCAAGCTCACACAGGAGAAGTGCTTCCAGGCTCATTTGGGCAAAAAGCAAGACCCTATTTGAAAACTGACCCAAGTGAAAAGGGCTGGTGGTTTGGCTCAAGAGGTGGTGCACCTGGGGGTGAAAAGCAACACTCAATTTGAAAATTGACCCAAGTAAAAAGACTGGTGTGGTGTGGTAGTGGTGGAGCGCCTGCTCTCAGTACCACTACATACATACACGTACACAGATTCCCATAACGGTTTCGGTAAAGGTAACCTTACCGTCTTGCATTTTCTCCTTTATTACAAACTTAACGCTCTGCTGCAAAGGTATTTGGGGTTGGGGGTGGGAGGGCAAGGCGCATGTTTGAGAGCGAGAGTATTATTTCATAAAAACGTGCTGCCAAGCCGGGCGCCGGTGGCTCCCGCCTGTCATCCTAGCTACTCGGGAGGCTGAGGTCTGAGGATCCGGGTTCAAAGCCAGCCCGGGCATCAAAGTCCATGAGACTCTGATCTCCAATGAACCACCAGAAAGCCGGAAGTGGTGCTGTGGCTCAAGTGCTAGAGTGCTCGCCTTGAGCTGAAGAGCTGAGGGACAGCGCCCAGGCCCAGAGTTCAAGCCCCACGACTGACAACAACAACAACAATTCCGCTTTGCAGTCAGTCCGTCCGTCCGTCAGTCCGTCCACCCACCATCGCTCGACATGTCAAAGAACCAGCCCCACCTGGAGGGCCCGACCTGAGTCGCCGTTTTAAGGGTAGAATTCGAGGTTTTACTGCGCCCACCACCCAAAAATAAAAAGCTGCCTCGGGGCTTGTTTTCGGCGTCTCGACCTTCCCGCCCACCACCGACCCCCAGGCCCGTGCGGCCGCGGGCGAGGGGGGCCGGGGACCCCCCTCCCCCGACTTCCACAGCCAGGGCCGCCAGGCCGGGCCGCGCCCGGCGTCCTCCGGGCCTCACCGCCACGTCAGGCCGCGGTCAGCCCTGCAGGCCCGCGGAGCCGGCCGGGGCCGCGCGGGGCTCCGCCGAGGCCTCCACCTACCATGGCGGCGTGGGTCCGAGCCCCGGCGCCCTCGCTGGCTCCCGGCGACGCAGCTTCCTCAGAGACCCGCCGGCGGCGCTGACCAGGCGCCCACACTGACGTGGAACTTCCGGGAGTCCGTTCTCGCGATAGTCTGAGGGCTCCCGCGAGATTAAAGACGAAGCGCCTGCGCACACCTCGGGTTCCCCGCCCCTGTCGTTTCACCCCGCCCCCGTCGCCTAGGCAACGCGGCCTGGGAGGACGCCGGAAGCCGGCCTGGAGTAGCTCGGCGGTTTGCTGACCGAGTCCGCCAGGACGCTGCGGGGAATGAAAGGACGGAGGAACGGCGAGGAAGCGCCGAGAATTGCTGGGCTGTGGCCTGGGAAGAGGCGCGGAGTGGGGAGGGGGTGCCCCGTGGGGTCCCTGCGAGCCCGGGCGGAGGGTGGGGGGGGACACGTACATCTTCACCTCACACCCGAATGGATGAGGAAACGAAGGCTCCATGAAGAGTCCTAAGTGGTGGCGTGGGGATTTGAACTCAGCTCCGTGGGGTGCAAGCCGGTGCTCCTGGCACCGCGTTAGCGCATCCCTTTGGATTGCAGAAGGGCCTGGGACGCGCCGGCTGCCAAGTGCCGCCGCCTGACGCCCTGCGCATGCTCTGCGCCCTCTTTTTTATTTATTTATTCGGTCGTGGGGCTCGAACTCTGTCCCTCAGCTCTTCAGCTCAAGGCTAGCGCTCTACCACTTGAGCCACAGCGCCACTTCTGGGCTTTTCTGCTTCTTGGGTGCTGAGGAATCGAACCCAGGGCCTCATGCATGCAAGGCAAGCGCTCTACCCTTTTATCTTACTTTTAAAAAGCCCAAAACAACAGCAGCAAAAAGCTTGGCTACGTAGGAACCTGCGCTTCTGACCCGAGAGAGGCCTTGCTTTCTGTGTGTCGTGTATGTAGATGGATTTTTAACCAAGTAATTTGTTTTTTTAGAGAAGCCTTCTAAGCTGGGCGTCAGTGGCTCAGGCCCATAATCCTAACTACTCAGGAGGCTGAGGTCTAAGGAGCTCGGTTTGAGACTTTTCTCCAGTTAACCACCAAAAAGCCAGAAGTGGAGCTGTGTGGCTCAAGTGGTAGAGTGCTAGTCTTGAGCACATGAGCTCACAGGCAGCACCCAGCCCCTGAGTTGTTCAAGTATCAGGAAGGCACACACAAACACCTACCAGGAGCCTTCGAATTTGATGTCTTGGTGTGGGCCTCAGTTTTCCTTCACCTTAAAAATAATCATACTGGATAAGATCCATTTTTTACAATCCTGTGTCTCAGCAATGTCACATTCAGCTAGAAGAGTGGGCCTAGAATTGGGCTTGAATGCAGAGAGCAAGATTTATGTAACTGGGACTAATAATTGCACACTTCCCCTATTCTTTATTTTTGTTTGTCTCACACTTAGCATTTATATATATATATATATATATATATATATATATATTATATATTTGGATCAATGTGTTTTGATTGAACATGTCAGTTTCAGAGTACAATGCTTCTTGACCATTGTAACTTTTTTTGTCATTCTCATCTCTCTCAATCTCACCTGTCCTTCTGAAGACACCTGACACCATTTTCACCTACATACATTGAATATTATACCTGCACCCGCCCACTCTTCTTCTCTCCATTTTTCTGCCTTCTCTCCCTTTCGCCTGAGGACCACAGGACTTGGTTGAAATCGTTTGAACTGTGAACTATACCCAACTTGCCTAAAGAATGGAGCATCCCTTAATTTTGTTTCCCCAATTCTCTTGCAATTGAGTATTGGGGGATTTGATACAGCCATAAAAAGTTACAAAAAAGTAATACAAAGTAAAATGATACACTGTGTCTATACTTAAGGTACCCAAGGATTTGTGAGCTGGGGTTGGTAAAGAGCTTACCTCCTAGGTGTCCTTCTGACTTTTACTCTCTTCAGATTTTCCACTGCGATTAACCAGCATTCAGTTCTGCAGTTCTGGATGATAAATTAATAATTTAAGCCACTAAATACTGAATTTGTACTATATAACAAGTACTAGGTAGATGCTTCCTTAAGCTAATACTTAACACCCTGGCCTCAGATAGTGGCTGAAAAAAAGTTTTAAAGAAAATTCTCAAAATATTAACTAATACATAAACCAACATTTAATAAATATACGTATAGCCCTCCATGTTCAACCAAGGGCTTAAAATGAAATCTCTTGTTTACTCTTTGGCTTTAGAAGAGACTCAAAGGTTAGGAAAATAGCTCTGGGGAAGAAAAGAAATAAGGACAAAGCTTAGCAAATTGGTAAAGGGTTTCCCAAGAGGCTGAGTGCAATTGATCAACAGATCTTAAAATCTTAGCTGGTCAATTTCTAGGCTAGCTGTGTCTCAGGCCTGCCTTTTTTCTGCTGCTTAGAATATCTGGTGGGGAATTCTGGCAGCAGTGCCTCTCAGTGCCGTATAAGCACCTTCCTCTCCCCACTACTACCTCCCCATTCATATAGAGGAAAGGAAAGGAATTCTTTGAGGTAATGTCTAGTACTGTTTGCATGGCTCAAATGGTAGCAAGTGCAAGGCCCTGAATTCAAATTCCAGTACAGCCATAGAAAGAGAAATTATTAAAGAACTGGAAGCTGAAAATATAAACCATTTTCACCAGAAAGTGAATGAAGGCAATGAAGAGTCCAATGTGGATATGAGACATGACACTGCAGGTAGGTTGACTGTTCTTGCATTTAGGGAGTGGTTGACATTTGATTTCTTTCTCTCTTTTTGCCAGTCCTGGGATTTGAACTTAGGGCCTGGGCACTGTCTCTGAGCCTCTTTTGTGCTCAAGGCTAATGCTCTACCACTTGAGCCACAACACCACTGCTGGCTTTTTTGGAGTAGTTTATTAGAGATAAGAGTGTCATGGGCTTTTCTGCCTGAGATTGGTTTTGCACCACGATCCTCAGATCTGAACCTCTTGAGTAGCTAGGATGACTGGCGTGAGCCAGCAGGGCCCGGGGACATTGATTCCTTTATGAATAATCAAAGTGGGTGTCAACCATGAAATAGAGCTTGTCCATACGGGTGGGAAATACCCAAGCACACACCAAGAGGGGAATGGCAGAAAGTTCCAGTTCTCCAGAAACCAAGGAGTAATTCTAGCATGCCTGGACCAGAGAATAAAGGAGAGATGGATAAGGTACCCTTCTCAAGGTCTGTGATGGTCAGTTTCGGGAGGCTGGACTTCACCCTGAAGGCTCCCGGGAACCAGGGAAGAATGCAAAGGCTCTGCAAGTGCTCCTCGTGCTTCACTGCCATTTAATGCCACATGTCAGTCGCTTTCCGGTTAGAAGAAAGATTCTCAGCTGGATTCCTGCATTAGGCCTACAGAAGTAAATGTTTTGACCACATGATTACATACCAGCTTATCAGTTAAGAGAACTGAAAAAAACCACTGAGCGCCCTTTCGAGGATGGAGATGTGATGTGCTTGCTGAATTGCCTAACACTCAAAGACAGACCTG
Source organism: Dipodomys ordii (assembly GCF_000151885.1). Classification (NCBI taxonomy): domain Eukaryota; kingdom Metazoa; phylum Chordata; class Mammalia; order Rodentia; family Heteromyidae; genus Dipodomys; species Dipodomys ordii. The sequence continues at coordinate 1,771,013 of NW_012267409.1, forward strand.
ACCTTGAGAAGCTGGTGTGTGTATGTGTGTGTGTGTGTGTGTGTGTGTATGTACTGGGACTTGAACTCAGTACCTAGGCACTTTCCTTTAGTTATTTTTTCCTACTCAAGGCTGGTGCTGTACCACTTGAGTCACACCTCCACATGCCACTTCTGTGTTTTTACTGATTAACTGGAGAAAATAATCTCTAGGATTGGGAGAAAATGAAGGAAGAGGGGACACTGTTCAAAAAGAAATATACATACCTATGACCTGACTTATGTAACTGTAACCCCTCCGTACATCACCTGTACAATAAAATTTAATTTTAAAAAAAGAGTCTCTCAGGGGCTGGGAAGGTGGCTCAGTGGTAGAGCGCTTGCCTTGCATGCCTGAAGCCCTGGGTTCAATTCCTCAGCACCACATAAGAAAAAAGAAAAAGCCAGAAGTGGCGTTGTGGCTCAGGTGGTAGAGTGCTCGCCTTGAGCTGAAGAGCTGAGGGACAGCACCCAGGTCCAGAGTTCAAGCCCCAAGACTGGACCCCCCCAAAAAAAGAGTCTCTCAGATTTGTCTGCTTGGGCTGGCTTTGAAGTAGGATCCTCCAGTCTCAGCCTTCTGAGGAGCTAGGGATAAAAGACATGAACTGCCGGGATAGGGTAGCTAGGGATAAAAGGCATGAACCTCAGGACAGGAGTCCTGAGGCATAAGGACCAGGAAGAGAGGCCCAGAGTGCAGGGGACACAGAAGTCCGCAGTGAGCCTCTGCTCAACCAAGCTTTTGCTTTCTTGTCAGAGAACAGATTTCATCAACTTTTCCAAAACCACAATAAGTTTAGAGTAATTTTGTTTCCTTAAGAATTACGTCCTTGCAAGTGACAGCAGTGCATAAAAATAAATGAATAATGATAAATCGCCTGGATATCTGGCATTGAGCAGTTACCTTTAAATTAGTTGGGAAAAAATTTAATATAAAAGTGAAATATCTGGACTGACAAGGCGCTGCGCGGTATAATCGCCAGCCAATTGCCGCATTCCACTTTTTCTTTTAGAGAATTTGTCAGCTCAAGTTGATCTAAGGACATGACTGGGTTTGAATTCAAATGTAGACCAATCCCTCCCGCCTCCCCACCAAGGTTTAGAAATGAGAACTCTGTAGGCTCTGAACTCGTGACTTGGCTTTTCTCTAAGCCAGGCCTGATTAAGCTTTATGTCTGCGGATCTTTTCATTTAATATCATGGTGGCTGTAGGTTATATTTGGAAGTGGTTTTCTTCAGAAAGAGATTGTTTCTTTGGTCATGTTTTGGTGTACCCTTCCAAAAGAATGAATTTGAATATAATATAGCCTGGACAAGATTCATAAATGAAGTGAAATGTAGCATTCATTTCATGTTTGTGTATGTGTGTGTGTCTGTGTGTGAGTGCCAATACTGGTACTTGAACTCAGGGTTTTGCCTTCTCACTTGACTTTTCCACTCAAAGCTGGAGCCACAGCTCCCCTTCAGACATCTGTGGCATCAACCGTGTTTACCCCAGGAAATAATAAGGACTTTTTTTTCCTTGTCAGTCATGAAGGTTGAACTCAGGGCCTACACACTGTCCTTGAACTCTTTTTCTCAAGGCTAGCACTCAACCAGTTGGAGCTATAGCTCCACTTCCAAGTTTTGAGTCATTAAGAGTTTCATGGAGCCAGGCACTGGTAGCTCACGCCTGTCATCCTAGCTACTCAGGAGGCTGAGATCTGAGGCTCGGGGTTCAAAGCCAGCACTGACAGGAAAGGCCGTGAGACTCTTATCTCCAATAAACCACCAGAAAACCAGAAGTGGCACTGTGGCTCAAATGGTAGAGTGCTAGCCTTGAGAAAAAGAGCTCAGGGACAGCATCCAGGCCCAGATGACTGAAAAAAAAAAGTTTCATGGGGTCTTTCTGCCCCAAGTGGCTTCAAACCACGATCTTCAGATCTCAGCCTTCTGAGTAGCTAGGGCTTTGTGTTGGACTTTTCAAAAGATTGTCATGTGTTTGTCAAACATGGTTCCTTCTCAAGTACATTTTAAAGGTCACTTTGGCATCATTTTACTAAACACACTAAGTGTGAAACCCAAACCTTGATTGCATTGATGTCTAGAGGGGCACAATGTATCTTTTTCCTGTGGTTGAGCAAGCCATCTAGACAACTGAATAATAGCAAATGTAGGGACATTTTGGCTATTTGTAATCAGTGATTCTGGGCTATTTCTACTCAATTTCGACTCTAATTTTTAGAAGATCTGTTCTATGCAAGGCTCAGTGAGGTGCTTTTTAGGTAAAGATTCTTGCCATCCAACATTTCCCTGCCCGTGCCAATGACCGCACAGGCGCACCCGAGAAAACATAGGTATGCCATCTATCTTAGGAGAAGAAAGGCTCTTGTGCACCAAGGAGGTGAGTACAGAATGAACCAGATTTCAGAAGATGGGAGTAACAATAGCTGTGCCTTTTCCGCTGCCCAACATGCTCTGATATACACCTTGTAGGTTTCAAAAGCTCAGAGCTGTCTTTGAGCCAGAGCTCCTCTTCGCTATCCAGTACCCCCCTTCCATCTCAAAGAGATGCCACGGTCCCCTCAGCAGTGGCTTTGAACCCTAAAGGAAAGCCCTAGAGGCCACATCTACTGGGATACATAATAGCCACCAGTAAGCCCTGAAGTTCCGAAAACAAGTAGCCATCCCCAATTGCAGTTGTTTATCATTGGTTTGGTTATCGTTTCTAGTATTAATGCTCTTTTTCCTTCTAGATCCAGGGGCCACAAGGAAACAGAATCCATCACCAACGCAGGCCTGACCCTCGGCTCTATGAGGGCTTTGTTGGTTCCTCAGCTCTGTGTGTGTGTGTGTGTGTGTGTGTTTATTTTATTTAAAGTCACACCAGAATAGCCAGGTGGAATGTTCATAAAAAGCAAAGCCTTAGTGTGAACATTTTCTTTAAGGTCAGGGTAATTTACAGTCTGTCCAGAGAAGCTCTTAAGAGCTGTAGAATGTGACCGTAATCCACAATGCACAACCGCTCCCCGGCCTTCCTATTAGAAATCGATTCTGGCCTGCTTCCTTCAGGTGGAAAGTGACGCAGTCAGCACTTGCCATTTTCTTTCTTTTTCTTCTTTTTTTTTTCCTTCACACATGGGGCTCCCTTCTCCCATCAAAGTATTAAAACCTCTTTAACGTTCCGTTAGGAGAGGTTAAATACAACATTTGGAGTTTCATATCTGCCTGCTATTTCTACAGTGCTCCACTCCTCGGGCAATTATCTATCCCATGTAGCTGAAGAGTTTTGCTTGAAGTTACCTGAGCTTGGTTGCTCTGTGTGCCAGGTGATCCTGAAGGAAGACTAAAGCAAGCACTTAGCCCTGGCTGTGCCTAGTAATGTGTGCCTTTCCTATCCCTCTAGGCTGGTGCTTCTCCTTGGTATTTTTGGAACAGAATGAAAAACAACAAGCAAAAAAAAAAAAAAAAAACCCACTGTCCCCTCAGTATATCACCTTTATAATAACAATTTTTAAATTAACAATAAATAAAGTCAATTGTCTTCTAAAGAATTTCCCTTCTTATGCATTTCCCACCTTAATAACTTTTTTTTTTTTTGGTCCATTGTGGGACCTGAACTCAGGGCCTGGGCGCTGTCCCTCAGCTCTTCAGCTCCAGGCTAGCGCTCTACCACTTGAGCCACAGCGCCACTTCTGGCTTTTTCCTGCTTATGTGGTGCTGAGAAATTGAACCCAGGGTCTCATGCATGCAAGGTAAGCGCTCTACCACTGAGCCACCTTCCCAGCTCCGTTTTTTTTTTTTTTTTTTTAGTAACACTATCACCAGACTTTTTAATTCTTGGCAGCTTGATTCCAGTCAGGCCCAGAGAATAAACCTCCCTTCACAAAAAGATGTCATAGGTAATGATCGGGAATCAGCTCTTTTTTTTTTTTTTTTTTGGTGCCAGCCCTCCTAATGCTTGAATTTAGGGCCTGAACTCTTTTCCTAAGCTTTTTTTTTTTTTTTTTTGCTTAAGGCTAGCACTCCATCATTTTTTTTTTTTGGTGGTTAATTAGAGATGAGTCTCACAGACTTTTCTGCTCAGGCTGGCTTCAAACCTTGATCCTCAGACCTCAGCCTCCTGAGTAGTTAGGACTACAGGGGTGGGCTACCAGCACCACACTGGCAGAACTGTTTTATGACAACCTGCATGTCTTTGGGCAAGTTGCTCTAAGTTCTAAAGCCTCCATTTCCTCATCTGCAACATGGGACACTGCTACAAAATATCTCACAGGGCAGACAAGAGGACTGAATGGAATTATATGCATATAGGTGCAAATATAGTGATTTATATGTTATAGGACATTCTTCTATACATGTGGCCGGAGCCTGAAACCTCTCATTGATAGCAGCTGCTCATAGGAACATCATAGGCTGTGAGTCACTGAACATCTGTAGCTTAAAAAAGAAGTTTAGTCAGCTGGGGAGCCAGTGGCTCATGCCTGTAATCCTAGCTACTCAGGAGGTTGAAATCTGAGGATTGCGGTTCAAAGCCAGCCTGGACAGGAAAGGCCATAAGACTATGATCTCCAATAAACCACTCAGAAAATCAGAATTGGCGCTGTGGAAGTTTAGTCATCTCAACATTTCACAGTTTCAGGGTCTGGGTATGATCCCGTGGGTATATTCCTACAAAAATTCCCACCCACAATTTCCACCCAACTCCATACCTGGGTAGCACGTATGTGGTACTGTTTATCACGGTGATGTGCATTTGCTACATAAAACTCATGTGAAGTGTGTGTGTGTATTCCCATGCACACACCCATGCGTGTACATATTTGTGGGTCCTCCCTGGCAAAAATAAAACCCCCTCAACTCCAAGCAACAGTTCTGAACCTGTTCTCTCCACGCAAACATACCTTCCCACCACTAGGGGGCGTGTGAAGTCTTCTCAGCGCTGCTTTTTCTTCCTTTTTATTTTCTTTTTGCTAGTTAACCTCAGGGAGTGAGCTCTCCGTGTCTTTAAGTGAATCTTTCTCAACCCCACTGCAGAGTGTGCAAATAACTTTTCTCGGCTGATTCCGACGTGTTATGATGTGCTGGGACGCCCGAGTGGGCTCTCACCAGGTGCTGATGAATCACCCTGAAAGATTCATTGCATTAAATGCAATTAAACAGGCACCATTTAAAGCTCCGTGCAGCAAAATGCCATCCTCAAGATATATAGTATGGGCAGTAAATAATTAACCTAGTGTGTGCCTGTATATGTGTGTGTGTGTGTGTGTGTGTGTGGCAGGGGGAGAGAGGGAAGGAGAGAGGGAGAGGGAGGGAGAGGAAGAGAGTGATCTGCTTTGTTATTTACAGCTCAGCCAAAGCCTAAAGTTGTTTGTTTGTTTTTTAATCACAAATCAGAACCACTATTACAGTGTAGCCTCAGGAGAAATATTTGACCTAAGACTCTGCCTGTAGAATGGGAGTAATAGAGCGTCTGAGGCATGAAGAACTTCCATGAGTCATATGAAAAGAACACCCAGGGGGCACTCCTACAAAGCAATAGCCCTCACCTTCATTTTGCTGCTTTCTATCCAGAGATGGGAGTCCTGGATCTCTGTTACCATCTTTCCTTCTCATGTCATGACTCAGCTCTGGAAGGGATATGGAAAGTATGAACACTGAGTGCATAGACTCTAGAGCAAAAACGATTCCAGTCCACGGGCTGCCCAACTCTGTACAAACCAGTCATTCAAACCTGGACCTCCTCCTCTTCTTCCTCTTCCTTCTTCCTCTTCCCTTTTCCTCCTCCTCTTCCTCCTCTTCCTCTTCTTCCTCCTCCTCCTCTTCCTCTTCTTCCTCCTCCTCCTCCTGTTTGAACTCAAGACCCTGAATTTGTTAGGTAGGCGCTGTACCATGTGAACCATACCACCAGTCCTTTAACTGGTTCTTTTTGAGATGGGATCTCAATTCTATTTTATTTTTTAAGCCCAGGGCAACTTGGATCTCAATGCTTCGATTTACACTTCCTGCTCTAACTGGGATGGCAGGCCCACACCACCACACCCAGCCTTTTCTGTGGAGAGGGGATTTTGTGGACTTTTTTTATTGTTGGAGGGGGCGGGAATGACCCTGAGCTGTCCTGGAAGAGCATGTCTCTGGATATCAGCCTCCTGAGTTGCCTGGATTATAGATGTGTACCACCATGCCCAGCTTTGGGCATGTTTCTTAAAACTCACAGTGGCTAGGCGCCAGTGGCTCATGCCTGTAATCCTAGCTACCAGGAGATTGAGATCTGAGGATTGTGGTTCAAAGCCAGCCTGGGCAGGAAAGTCCATGAGACTCTTAACTCCAATAAACCACCAGAAAACTGGAAGTGGCGCTGTGGCTCAAGTACTAGAGAGCTTGCCTTGAGCTGAAGAGCAGAGGGACAGCGCCCAGGCCCAGAGTTCAAGCCCCACGACTGACAAAACAACAACAAAAGCACCTGACACACAAGCCTGCCCTCCTGGTCCGTATTGCCTGTTGAGATTTCAAGCTCTCTTCCTCCTCATATGGTTTGTGCTACCAGCTACTCTACTGCCCCCTTTTTTTTAATGCAGGCCAATCTTTTCCAAATGGCAGGTGCTCCATCTCTAAGCTTAGTCTCCTTTTTTTCTCTCTCTCTCTCTTCTTAATTTTTGTGGCTTTACTGGGGCTTGAACTCAGGACCTGGGTGCTGTCTCTTTGGTTTTGTGGGTTTCATTTTTTGTTTTGCTTAAGGTGTGTGTTCTACCACTTGAGCCGCAGCACCACTTCCAGCCTTTTGTTGGAGGTAAGAGTCACATGGACTTTCCTGCCTATGATCCTGGGATCTCAGCCTTCTGATTCTCCTGACTAGGGTTACAGGTGTGAGCCACTAGCACCGGATACATGCTGGCAGTCTTCGAAACCAATGATTTCTTCCCAGAACTTGACTTTTTTTTCTTCTCTCTGTGCATTATTTTATTTGGTATTTGGAAGAGAAAAAAAAAAGAAAATTTCGATTGTAATTTCTATGAATAGAACCTGATTAAATTGTTGTCAGAAAAATCAGAACAAAGGGAGTATTTTGCACTCCAAAGGCTTGCAATCAGCCATGAAAGGTCGGAATGGCATCTGTCATTTGAGGTGGAAATATGGTTTTCCTGTCTCTCTACGGGTGGCACATTCTCAGCTCTAGTTTTTCATCTCTGGGTTTCAGCTCAATTAAGTAGCAGAGTCGGCCCTGCTGTCTTCCCTGGGTTGAAACGTAACTTCAATACACTTGGTCATTTCCAATTTATTCAGGGCAGCAATTTAGGTTTTAAAACATAATTAAGATGAGTTAACCAGGCCTCCCCGTCCCTTTGGGAGGGATGATTTGTCCCAGGGTTTGGTGAAAACATTCTCTGAAGTCAACACAGAAACATGGGGATTGTTCACGGGATTAAGGTGTGAGAAACAACGTTCAGAACAAAAACTATTTTGTATCAACTACGATAGCAAAGCAAGGAGCCAAGAGAGCTGAGTTCGAATCTGGGCATCATTCTTGATCAAGAGATCTGTTTGAAGCAAATAGATCTCCATACATAAGCCCGGTCACTCTCCCTCGGTGACATGTGTGCTTTCATGGTGGGGTAATGTTGATGGAAGATACAGAGGGATGGAGACATGTGCTAAGGTGATGGGCTTTGGGATTTAAAAATGCAGGATGAGCAAAAACTGGTTACTCATGAGGCTGAAATCTGAAGGTCGCAGTTCTAAGCCAGTTTGGGCAGGAAAATCTGTGAGACTCTTACCTTCAATTAACCAGGAAAAAATAAAGTTGTTGGGCGCTGGTGGCTTACACCTGTAATCTTAGTTACTCAGGAGGCTAAGATCCGAGGATCACAGTTTGAAGCCAGCCTGGGCAGAAGAGCCCCCTATGAGACTCTTATCTCCAATTAATCTCTCAAAAACGGGAAGTGACGCTGTGGCACAAGTGGTAGAGGGCTAGCCTTGAGCACAAAGCCACTCAGGGACAGGGTCCTGAGTTCAAGCCTCACAACCACCACCACCACCAATAAAAGCCAAAAGTGAAGGTGTGGCTCAAGTGGTAGAGTACCATCCTTGAGTGAAAAAGTTAAGGGATAATGCCCAGGCCCTGAGTTCAAGTTCCAGTACACACACACACACACACACACACACACACACACACACACACACAGAGTCAGGTCAAACTTTCCCAAGTCAGAGTCCTCTGACCGGGCAGATGGCTTTTGTCAGAATGAGAGTATGTGTGGGCACAGGCTGCTAACATCTTGACACTTCTGGAGATGATCTGTGTGGGCAGAGGGCACAAGGAGGTATCTCAGGGCAGAGTTCTAGGTTGAGCGCCATTTAGAGATGACGTATTTCAGTCAATCAACAGCCACCACATGGCCCAGTGCAGAGGCCAAGCTCTTCATAACGCAGGTCTTTGGTGATCGTGGAATGAGTAACTTGGCCCATCCTGTGAGTAATGTGTGTGTGTGTGTGGTTGCATACACACATTCAATAGAAGCAGAACCAAAAGAATTCTGAACAATCGCCCAATTAGCTGTCCTCGCAATTACGGCAATGTGACATTCAGTAATGATCATTTAAAACTAAATTGCCCGTTTTGAAAGTGTCCTCGTAGCTCAGTCGCCATGCCAACTGGTTCTGAGTGCTGCCTGCCCGTTGCTTTTGAGAGGCTGGGCACAATAGCCGCCTTCACAAGGGTCCCACACTGGCTTGCTTGATTAACGAAGTTAGAACCAGGGAGGGAAGGGTTGGGAGAGAGGTTGGGCAGTAGGGGTGACGGGGAGGAGAGACATCACCAATTCTCTGCCTGGGTGGCCATACCTGAGGACCAATACTGAGACTGGAGATAGGGCAGGGCTGGTTGGTGGTGGGGCCTGAACTCTGGACCTGGTCTCTGTCCCTCAGCTCTTCAGCTCAAGGTGAGCGCTCTACCACTTGAGCCATAACATCACTTCTGCCTTTATCTGCTTATGTGGTGCTGAGGAATCGAACCCAGGGCCTTGTGCACACAAGGCAAGCACTCTACCACTGAGCCACCTTCCCGGCCCCTGATGCCTGATTTTTGAATCAGTGACTTATGACAGAAATCAGACAAAAGAATGGGATAGACTGGGATGGGGAAAGGGGGAGAAATGACAGAGATTCAACAGGACCACTATTTGCAAACCAGCTTGATGCTTTCCACCCATATCCTGAAAATCAAGAGGGCTGAGTTCAGAACTTAAATCCTTTTCCCCTTATAGTCCAGGGCCTGGTATCTGCTCACTCACCCAGGACACACTAGAACCTTTGTTTTTGTTGGTAAACACCAGCCTGGATACGACAGGGGTGTGTGTGGGGGGTGGCATTCCCACACTCATTGCCTGTACAGCCCAGGCTGAGAAACAGGGGTTGCAAACACTTTTGGGATCTGCCCTTAAAAGTGACCTCTGTTGCAGGAGGCAGCTCAGATCCCAGAGTCGGGAGTGAGGTGGGTGGGAGGGGTGTCTGAACCTAGGAAATGCTTAATGGATGACTGTGATGCGCCTGACAATTCCCATCAGCCCCTCCCTCGCTTCTGCTTCCGTGCCCTGTGAAATGTGTTTATGGCGGCCAGATTGTAGGGCTGGCACCAGGCACCTCCCTAACAGCTTTTCGGATCTGGATGTCTGGTAGGTTGCACTGCTCAGCAGCTGGGTCGGGTGGAGGGACTTGGACAAGTTAACTGGAAGGTTCTGAGCATCAGGAAGGCTTATCTGTAAAAATGGGGATTTAGGGGGGAAAAAGGTATTTTATGAAATTACTATGAGGGAAAGGGCCTGGCTGCGCACCCAGAATACAATAAGTACTCAAAAGATTAAAGTAAAGAGAAAAGGAAATACATCTACAATAGTTTGGGTATATTGCTGCTTTTCAATGGATGGCTTGGGGCCTGAGCTAGTTCTCCAGAGGGGATCCACAGAGCCCCCAGCCCTGTGTGCAGACCTGGGTGCAAAGATGGAATCTGACTGGGTTCACCCGTGATCCAGCCTCTGCGTGGCCTTCCGTGAGGTCTTTCTGAAAACACAGCTGTAAAGCACATCTCTAAACTGCCTAAACTGCGGTGGGGAGGAGGTGGAGAGCCCCACACTCAGGGGGGTCCCTTGAGGTCAACTGGGGTCACCCCTGAGAGGACCCACCCATGGGGCATGCTGCCCCCTAGGGAGAGATCTGAAAACTGCACAGGTGAGGATTTATCTACTTGGCAGGAAAAGGGCTTGGAGAGGTTAGTTGCAGGTCACACAGGGAGAGGAGTTATACTTCCTCCTTCCCTCCCTCCATTCCTCCCTCCTTCCCTCCCTCCCTTGTCAGTGGGGCTTGAACTCTGGGCCTGGGCAATGCCCCTCAGCTCTTCAGATCAAGGGGAGCGCTCTACCACTTGAGCCACAGCACCACTTCCAGTTTTCTGGTGGTTCATTGGAGATAAGAGTCTCATGGCTTTCCTGCCCAGGCTGGCTTTGAACCATGATCCTCAGCCTCCTGGGTAGCTAGGATTTATAGGCGTAAGCCACCGGCACCAGGCTACATGTTTCTTTTATCTCCTTCTTCATAGTTTAGTATGGAGACCCAAAGGGCACGGGGCATGAGGGTAATTGGATAGCAAACGAACCCCTCATGTCCTTACCCTCAGGCCCTTGTTTGCCATGCTTTCATGATTTCCCTTCTTACCTCTCTACGACCTTTGTTCCAAGATGCCTCTCTGACACTGGTGAGTGACACAGTTCTCCTCGTGTGAGTGCTCCTGCGGGCGCATCAGGCAAAGTCCTGCGGACACGGAGGACAGAGGACAGAGGAAGGACAGTCCCCAGCAAACGCCACAGTTCCTGACAGCAGGGTAGTAAAGCTCTTGAACAAGACATCCTGCTTCAGAGAACCCAGCTCCTTCCCACCTCACCCTGGTTAGAGAAACCGCGTGCATTTTTGTCCTGGCATCTCCACCAAGGTCATTCATTGCTCTTTAATCCTGACTGGAGCCGTTTCTGCTCTAACCTGGCTGGGTCTGTGTCTCAGGATGCTGGCTTCCAGGGTCTCCATCAGCTGGAAAGTCTTCAGCATCCCAAAGATCTGATGACACTTAAGAAGGAGGCTTCTTCCAGGCCTGGAATGTGGTTTAGGAAGAATGTTGAAAGGGTGATCATTTAAAACTAGTCACTAGGGGGCTGGGAAGGTGGCTCAGCGGTAGAGCGCTTGCCTTGCATGCATGAGGCCCTGGGTTCGATTCCTCAGTACCACAGAAGCAAAAAGAAAAACGCCGGAAGTGGCGCTGTGGCTCAAGTGGTAGAGCGCTAGCCTTGAGCTGAAGAGCTGAGGGACAGCGCCCAGGCCCAGAGTTCAGGTGCCACGACCGGACCCCCCCCAAAAAAAAAAAACTAGCCACTAGGACAAATGGATCAAGAAAATTATAGATAGATAGATATGTTATAACTATATATATCCAGATACCCAATATGTATGTGGATATATGTGTGCATATATATATATATATATATATATATATATATCCATCAGGAATAAGGGTATTATGTCATTGGCAGGGAAATGGATACACCTGGAAAAAAATTATGTTCAATGAAATGTCAAGTTCAGAAGTTAGATCTCAGTGTAAAACATAGATGTAAGCATGTACAGGGTCCTGTGCGCATGTACACAAACAGGTTAACTGAAGGAGGGTGTAGGCAGGGGAGGAGATTCTGGTGGTGTGAGTACTTGAACAACTAACTTACGGTCTAACAAAATGCATACTGGGAAGCTGACACTTGTGGTGTCGAGGGCATGGGGTGAGGAGGGGGGGAGGAAAGGTGGACAAATGTGGCCCTAATATGCAATGTACACGTGTGAGCATGGAACGAGGTAAAGTTGAGGGAATGGGTGGGATTGGGAGAGATGGGGGAGGATAACAAAAAGGGGTAGCACTGATGAAGAGGCGCTGAAATGAAACACCTTTATACAACTACTTCAAGATAATAAAAATTTAGCCGGGCACCGGTGGCTCATGCCTGTAATCCTAGCTACTCAGGAGGCTGAGATATGAGGATCATGGTTCAAAGCCAGCCCGGGCAGGAAAGTCTGTGAGACTCTTATCTCCAATAAACCACTAGAAAACCAGAAGTGGCACTGTAGCTCAAGTGGTAGAGTGCTCGCCTCGAGCTGAAGAGCTGAGGGACAGCACCCAAGCCCAGAGTTCAAGTCCCATGATGGACAAAAAAAAAAAAAAGATAATAAAAACATTAAATCCTCAAACCAAGCTTTTACACACACACACACACACACACACACAAAACATGGGGGTGGGAGAATGAGACTAGTGGCAAAATAATTGGAACCCTGATACTTCCAGCCAAGACGTAGGTTTGGGCCAACTCCTGAATGGCACCTGAAGATCTAGTGAGACCAAAGGGAAGATGCCTGAAAGGAAAAAAAACATTTCTCCCTGATTATTTCAGAAAGTTGTCAGTGGGTTGGGAAGGTGGCTCAGTGGTAGAGCGCTTGCCTCGCATGCATGAGGCCCTGGGTTCGATTGCTCAGCACCGCATAAGCAGAAAGAGCCGGAAGTGGCACTTTGGCTAAAGTGGTAGAGTGCTCACTCACCTTGAGCTGAAGAGCTGAGGGACAGAGCCCAGGCCCAGAGTCTAGGCCCCACAACCCACAACAACAACAAAAAAGTCATCAGTCATGGAATCAAGTACTTTGTACCCCGCAAAACATCATGTTCCAAAGGAATTACTAGTTACTGACCTGCGGGAAGTCCTTGTTCTCTTCAGAGCTGAAGCCGAAGGCCCTCATATGCCTTGTTTGGTTGGGGTGGGTGGCAGGGCCATTGTATCCAGTATCGAGGGGTTTGTTGACACATGCCTGGTTTTTACCCACTAGATGCCAGTAGCACCCCTCTCCAGGTTATGTCCTCAGACTTCCCTGAATGTCTTCTGAGGGCAAAACACTTCACTAGAATAATATGGTCTCCCCCTCCCGCCCATCTTTTTGGAAAGTAAAAATAGCCCATTGTTGCTTTTGCCACTAATAATTATATGCTGGTTAGCTTGGTAGGTATTGTGCGGAGAACAGGACAGACAAGATCACATGTATCTGGGGCTGGAGCATTTCGAGGGCCTTTGTTTTTCTTTTATTAGGAGCTGCATTTATAAACCAGGCCTCTCCAGTCCTTTGGCAGGTCCCTTTCTCTGCCTCCTGCCACATCTGGGAAACAGAAGAGGCAGCGTATCCATTCCTTTTGCATTTGGGTAAGGAAAGAGCAACGCAACCAAGGCAGGCTAACTTCATAAAGAGGCGTATTTAGCTCTTAGTTTGGAAGGGGCCGGGGGCCGGAAGTCTGGTGGTAGTGAGGACTCCTGGTCCCCTGTCACCTTCAAAATGAATGGCCTTGGTAGAAGCACTGTGAGAGGAAGAGATCTCACAGCCAACCAGAAAGCAGGAGAGACTGGGGTCCCACATCCATGCTAAACTCCTAACTTGGACTAGAAACCCATGTCCAGGCCCCGCATCCCAACACCACCACCCCCTGAAGACCAAGCTTAAACCACATCCAGAGCACAGCTGGCTGAGGAAGAGGGTTGGTGGTCTCTTTTGTACATTCTGTTCTTTGAACCCGAGCCTTCGCTTTTATATAATGAGGATCATAATTTCTGCCATAAGTCTTCAATCCACTCCACAATCTGTCATGACAGAGAACATGCCTACTTTGGGCGGGGCGTGGTTGCTTGTTTGTTTTGTTTTCTTGGCATCTCTTCCATTTGCTAGGCCTAGCTTTTAGGAGATGATAAATCAATGCTCCTTAATGAATGGGTTGGTGAAGAAAGCATCAACAGGCATTGGCTGAGATGTGGCAACTATGATGTGGACAGGAAGGGATAGAGGACAGCAGGCCCAGCATGCAACAGCAATAGACACCAAGAACATGACCCTCAGCCTTGTTCAGCTGGTTACCCCAGAGTTACGGGACCAGCAGCCAATAGTTACAAGTCCCCAAAGAGTCACAAGCACAGTGAACAGGTGGGTGAGACTCCTGCCCAGCCACAATGAGGCTGTTGGCTTGGAATGAGATCAAAGACCTGAGGAGAAAAGGTGTTTTTTTTTTAATTGTTGTTTTGTTTTTTGCTTTTGCCAGTACTGGGGCTGGTCCTGGGGCACTATCCCTTAGCTTTTAACATTCAAGGCTAGTACCCCTACCCCTTGAGCCACAGCTTCATTTCTCATGGTTAATTGGAGATAAGAGTCTCAGACTTTCCTGCCTGGACTGTCTGCGAACTGTGATACTCAGACCTCAGTCTCCTGAGTAGCTAAAGATCACAGGCATGAGCTACAGGGGTGCTCAGCTCTCTGGAGAAGTTTTAAGTTTTAAAATAGGGCCTTTAAAGATGAAAACAATTAACTTTAATAAAAGAAAACATTTCCATGGAGCTCTTAAACACTTCACAGGAGTTTAAAAGCAATTAGGCTAATAAAATAGTCTATTCTGTTCCAATTCAGTAAGTATTCCCTTCCATTGACTTCGTGGTCCTTTAAGGCTTGGATTACGATTTGGATGTACTTGGAAAAGGTTACGTTCGCCATTTGCCCGAAGACTGATGGGCAGCTACAGGAGGAAGGCTCACCTGGGTTTCCAGCAAGAGCCTGGGCTCAGTGAGACTCTATTGTGCCTTTGGTGCCACTACATCTTAGCTATCGCCCTGGGCACAGTTTCTGACTCCCTGTTGATAAAGTAGGGATAATCCTACTGTATAGGTTTGTTAGGGATTCAGAGAGCTGAGGCATAGATGGAAAGGACCTGAGATATCACCTGGTTAAGGCAGGAAGGTGCAGTAGATGAATCCCTGCCTCCTTCTCCCCTCTCCGTAGCCCACCTCCTCTTCCAACCTCTCTCTCTCTCCTCTCCCCTTGCTGGAGATGAAATTCAGGGCCTCATGGATAGCTGTAGGTAGCTGGATCTCAGAACTAGAGCTCCGGAAATATGGAATATGTTTTTTTGTTTGTTTTTGTGCTAGCTTAGCATGATTGGAAATTGAATCCAGGACTTTAGGCTTGCTGGGCATACATTTACATCTGGACTCATTGCCTACCCCCTCACCCCCCGCCTTTTTGTGCTGGTCCCGGAGCTTGCACTCAGGGCCTGGGCACTGTCCCTGAGCTTTACCACTTGAGCCACAGCATCACTTCCTGTTTCTTTTTGGTAGTTTAGTGGAGATAAGAGTCTCATAGACTTTCCTGCCTGGGCTGGCTATGAACTGTGATCCTCAGATCTCAGCCTCTCTGAGTATCTAGGATTTCAGGTATAAGCCACTGGAACCCAGATGTGTTGGTTATTTTTGAGGTAGGGTCTCCCCTTGTAACCAGGCTGGCCTTCTACTTGACCTTTCCTTGAAGCTGTTTGCCACCGTGCCCAACCATTGATTGAGATGGAGTCTCTTGAACTTTTGGGTCAGAGCTGGCCTCAGATTTCTAACCCTGGATCTCCATCTCCCAAAGTAGCTGGGATTGCAGGACTGGGACAGTGTAGTCTCAACAAAGAGGATCACAATTGCATTGCGTGTGTCCAATACACACGTAAGATGGAGGAGGAGTGCTCACGTGTATATGTGTATGCATATACATGTGTGTGTATGTGTGCATGTGTGAATGAGATCTCATTCAATCCTTACAATTCCCTCTAAGGTAAGTTCATTTGACAGATGGGAAAATGGAAGCGCAGAGAGGGGTTGTAACCACCTTGTAACCACACAGCTGGCTGAGAGGTGTAGTCCATTCTTTAGCCAAGGTTGCTCCAAACCCCGTGTTCCAGCCACACAGAGACTCTTGACTATTTTTGTGAACTGGGATTTGCATGGAAATCTTTCTTTAGTTTTCAAGAACCCTCACCCCTTCCCCTTCCTCACTTCATGGCTAACCCCAACTTGTCTCATGGGAGGCTGGAAGATCCGAAAGTCTTTGAGTCTCTTTTGCACCACCCCAATTACAAGTACCAGCAAGTACCAAAGGGTCACCTCTTCCGTGCTCTCCCAGTGAGACCCGTCAAGGCTGCGGTGAAGCATTCCTGCCACGGTTTGGTTTGGACATAGGCTGAGGCAAGTGTAGGGAAACCCTGGCCCCAAACATCGTCTCTGGCTTTGAACTGGGCCTGCAAATTTCCCTTCTCCAAGTTCAAATGCATCCTCTTTGGCAAAGGATAATCAGTAGAATGAATAGATACGCTCTTTCACACACCCTGTGTGAACAGATTTATTCACTCACGGGTCATTTGTGGGGGAAAATACACTGCAAACTTCCCTTTTGGAAGATGAGAATTTAAAGTCACATTGTTATCTGTCACCAAAGGAAGGAATGCTCACTTAAGGAATGAGTGCAATCCTTCCAACACATACTGAAAAGCTAAACTATCCTTAGAGGAAGGGAACTCCCTGGTTTAAGGGAGGACTTTGTGGCTAGAAGATTTTGAAAGGCTTCCAAATTGCTGTGTTGTTGTTTTGAAGCTGGACAAAGGGCTCTGGTGGCTCATGTCTGTAATCCTAGCTACTCAGGAGGCTGAGATTTGAGGACTGTGGTTCAAAATCCAAGATGGCAGACAAATCTGAGAGATTCCTATTTCCAGTTAGGCAGCAAAAAGACAGAAGTGAAGAACAAACTGATGGTCCAGTCAGCACCTGTGGTTCCCTGAATGGATGGTAGGTGGGAAGGGACACAGAGCTGAACAAACACATGCTCCGTGACTCTCTCTACAGTACAGGGCTGAAGGTTAAGGACCAGGACTGGCTGGCACTATGGTACTGATGAGGAGCTGAGGTCAGGTCTGTATGGCCTGCGGAGATCTAGAGAGCTAGAGGATCATGATTCGAAGCCAGCCTGGACAGAAAAGCACATGAGACTCCTCTAAGATAACCAGCCAAAAGCAGGGTTGGAAGGGTGGCTCAAATGCTTATCAAGCAAGTCAAAAGAGGGCAAGGCCCTGGGGCCAAACCCTAGCACAACCAACCAAGCAAACATGCAGAATGTCAGAGAACTAATGTGCTACACCTGTTCAAAGGAACGCCTCTCAAACGGAGGGGGGGGGTGTTCAGGATTCCATGGGGAATGTTGTGTCTGAGAACATTCTTGGGGACAACAGTCCCCTACCATCACCTAACAAACTAATAATAATATTTTTTAAAGGGAACAAAATAAAACAGAGTCAATGAACAAACAACAAAGCATACGCATAGGCAGCCATCTCTTCTGCTCATGCAAGAAACCCAGCAGCTCTGGAAATAAAGGAAAATAGACCGGAAGCTTTTGAGTGCATGCTAGTACATTTTGGTTTGTGTGTGTGTGTGTGTGTGTGTGTGTGCGTTTCTTATTTAATGCCAGGTTTCCAAGGGGGAGAATGCGTCTCTCTGTTACATACTCATTCTGGATATACCCATTGGTGTGCTTTAATGGAGTTATGAGGGTTTCCACACTGCTCCCCAAAGCCAACAGAGAACTCCCGGTGCCTGGCAGGCCCCCCACATAGCTTCACTTCCTTTTGAACACTTGGCGGCACATCTGGTTACCACAGGTCAGCTCCTGCAAATCAGAAAGTAGGTGACTAGCTAAGGAGCCCAGTTTTCCTCCTCCCTACTGTCCCACCCTCTGGGTGTGCAGGTAGTGGGGCTGGAATAAAGAGGGGACACTTGGCCATCCTGGGCTAATAGGCTGGTATTCCCCGCAGGGAGTCATAATTTGATTTCTGATACTCAAATTGAGCTTGAACAACTATAAGAGTGGGGGAAAATGCAAAGAAAAATTATACTCTCCTACTCCTGTGATGAAAGCAACATCACTTCAATCATAAAAAGCGGCCAAGTCACCAGGCAGGGAAGGAGCTGGTGTGGAGAAGAGTTGGGCAGGTGAAGACCTGAGATGCTGCTGGCTGCTGAGTACCTAGGCAAGGACAGGGTGCGGAAGGCCACAGAGGGACCCCGCCAGCTCTGTCCAGGCACCCCTTGGAGGAGGAGGGGGAACCACATGGGAGGAAGACCATCACGTTCTTGGCAGTTGCGACAAATCTGTTGTCCTAGTCACAGATTCCATTGGGAATGGCTCCACAAGTTAAAAAAAAAATCCATCATCTGGCCAGATACCAGTGTCTCATACCTGTCATCCTAGCTACTCAGGAGACCGAGATCTGAGGATGCTGGTTCAAAGCCAACCCGGGCAGGGAACTCTGTGAGTCTCTTATCTCCAAGAAACTACTCAAACAAGCCGAAAGTGGAGGTATGGCACAAGTGCTAAGAGTCTCTTTCTCTCTCTCCATCAAAATCAAAGCAGCTAAGGAAAAATGTCAGTGGAAAATATACAGAAGGCTTAAATGAAGATGTCAGGTGAAGCAAGGCTGGTTAAAGGGCACCTTGACCATCTGACTGTGGACACTGGAGCCAGGCACCCACTGTACACCACAGGTGAGTGAATGAATGAATGAATGGAGACTTGAATGAGTCATCCATTTTTACAAATGAGTGGCTGGATGCATGAAGGACTGAGAACATTTTCACTATTTCAATGTGGGTCTATAAACTGGCTTGAAGAAGGAAGAATATATATATTTAAAAAAAGCTGTCTAGGTAGATACTATTTGAAGCTATCGGCCACTGTTCCAACTGTTCCATTCTGGTAATTAAATTGATCTAAAATATTTGGGGGTCTGGGAAGATCATGTTTCAGGAGGAGAAACACAGCCTGAGGCAGTTCCCCTGCCCACCTGCCTCTCCCCTTTAAAGCCCACCACCATGCCTCGCCCCGTCAGGCTCCCATAATTGAGAGAAGGCCTGGTCTTACCCTTCTCCAGGGCACCTTAATACCGGGGTTCACATTTCTCCCCAGCTGGGCCTTTAACAGGTTCCCAGCATTTCGCCTTGGATCCTAGCTTTCTAACTCAGCATTTTAAAGTTGCTTTTTAATTGCAGCCATTCATGGAAACAGCCATATAGATTTCTTTCTGGAGTCCCCTGGGCCAGATGGAAATGGCTTTCTCACTCTAAGACCATACACATTTGGCTGTGGCTCAGGGAAGGAGACTGCAGGGCCATTTTTCTTGTCACGGCATCCAGCCAGGTGAGCGTAAGAGTTTATGGGCGCACAGGGGGAAAGAGGTGTGCAGACCCCAGGACTTACCAGGTACAGTTTGTCTCCCTCAACCCACTGCTTCCAGCCTCGGTTCTCCTTCTCCCCCTTCTGCACGCACACGAGGGTCTCGCCTTCCCAGGTGACCAGAGACTGCCACGACAGATTCCCAGACAGAGCAAACAAATGGTCTTGAGAGCTGAGCATACCAAACCTGCAGCTGCCCTCCCTGACACTGTCACCCAGCTCCTGTGCGTCCATGGGGCAGAACTCTGGTCTGGGAGAATCCTGGGAGCCTGAATCTGGATTTCAATCTCTCATGCCCTAGGTACACTCAACTCTAGCTAGTGTTCTACCACTTTGAGCCACAGCTCCACTTCCAGTTTTCTGGTGGTTCATTGGAGCTAAGAATCTCATAGACTTTCCTGCCCTGGTTGGCTTTGAACCGTGATCCTCATATCTCAGCCTCCTAAGTAGCTAGGATGACAGGCGTGAGCCACCAGCACCTGGTGACCTTTTTCTTTCATAAAATATCATAAATCATTATGTGGGGGGGGGAGTAGGATGACAAATTCAACTACTAACAATGTAAAATCTCTGGAAGAGAAAACTATCACAAGGCCAAAAGATAGATGGAGAAAGGCCAGGGCAGGGTGGGGAGTCCTGTTTGAGGTAGCATGCCACAGGGTTGGCCCTTCGCTGGGGATGAAGGGCACACATACATGGGGACAGAACACTTAGCTGTGTCCTTCCTCTGTTTGGGAGGCAGAGGGTCTGGTGGCTGACTTGATCAGAGAGAAAGGATGCTTTGAATATTACACTTCATCCTGTCCTCAACTCAGACCTGGTGGCTCACACCTGTGATCCTCACTACTCAGGAGGCTGAGATCTGAGGATCATGGTTTGAAGCCAACCCAAGTGGGAAACTCCCTGAGAGTTTCCTCTCCAATAAACTACTCAAAAAAGCCAGAAAGTGGCACTGTAGCTCAAGTGGTAGAGTGTTCACCTTGAGCAAAAGAAGCTCAGGGACAGCACCCTGGCCCAAAGTTCGAGGACTGACAAAAGAAAAACAAAATGAAAGTTGAGATCTTTTATATAAAAACATCTAGCCGGGCACTGGTGGCTCACACCTGTAATCCTAGCCATTCAGGAAGCTGAGATCTGAGAATCGTGGTTCAAAGCCAATCTGGGTAAGGAAGTCCATCAGACTCTCATCTCCAGTGAACCACCAGAAAACGGGAAGTGACTCTGTGGCTCAAAGTGGTAGAGTACTAGCCTTGAGGGCAAAAGCTTAGGGACAGGGCTTAGGTCCTGAGTTCAAGCCCCACAGCCAACAACAACAAAATAATAAAATAAAAATATCTGAATTCTCAACATCTCTTGAAAAACAGAGCAGGAAAGAGGGTGGCAATGCCAGAGAAAACTGAACAGACTGCCCCTTTCCAGAAAGCTGTCCTGCCCCTGGCCACACAGCCATCATCTCTGCTAAGGTCATTCCAACTTGTCCTTTTTTTTGCTCTGAACAGCCTGGTGGTATCAGTCCCTGTCTGAAATCTTAGGGTAGTGAAGTCCATTCATGTTTTCTTAGTTCTTCCTTTTCAGCTTTTCACGAAGTCCCTATTGTCAGTCCACAGAGATCTGCTGGCTCCTCTGTAGCCCTGCCTGCTCCAAACATCCCAATTATTTCTGTCCTTTTTTTTTTTTTGTCGGTTGTGGGGTTTGAACTCAGGATCTGGGTGCTGTCTCAGCTCTTTCGATCAAGGCTAGCGCTCTACCACTTCTGGTTTTGGGGTGGTTAAATGGAGATAAGAGTCTCACAGACTTTCCTGCTGGAGTGGGTTTCAAACCGTGATCCTCAGATCTCAGCCTCCTGAGTAACTAGGATGACAGGTGAGAGTCACCAGCGTCTGGCTGTGCCATTTTTTTTTTTTGGGTCCGGTCATGGGGCCTGAACTCTGGGTCTAGGCGCTGTCCCTCAGCTCTTCAGCTCAAGGCTAGCACTCTACCACTTGAGCCACAGCACCACTTCCGGCTTTTTATTTTTTGCCTATGTGGTGCTGAGGAATCGAACCCAGGGCCTTGAGCATACAAGGCAAGCACTCTACCGCTGAGCCACCTTCCCAGCCCCCCTGACTGTGCCATTTTGTGTGTATTTGTCTGTTTTCATAGTGAAGCCACAGAACCCACTTGGGTACCATGTACTGTACAGGTGAAAACCTCCAGCCCATGGCAGTACCTTGACGTTCCGGTTGTCCAGGCCCTTTGTGTGCTCATCAAACTCTACCCCGACAGTGAAATCCAAGTCGTAGTTCCGGAAGGTGCTGTTGGTTTTTGTCTTGAAGTTGTTACCGTCTTGAACAATGATCTTGGTCTGAGACAGACGAACTGCAATCTTGCGGGTGGCAAAATCGATATCTGTTGAGCAAAGGAGTTAGGAGAGGGGAGGTTATGACTTGTTCAGGCAGACTCATCCATTCCTTTAACAAGGACAAACCTGAGTCACAGATCAGGACAGAACATGCTTCCTTGCTTAAATGAGAAACAAGAGTTGTCTTACAGGTGATTGGGTTAGACACTTTGGTCAATTGTCAGGAAGCCAAGAATGTCCTCTGGAACTCTGATCTGACAGGAGAGAACACAGCAGTTGAAGTTTCCCCTGAGCCCCAGATCACCACACACACACACACACACACACACACACACACACACACGAAACATGCATACACACACCTCCGCCAGAGCAGCCTTAGTTCTTTCCAACACAGGGATTCTTCTTGAGTTTGTTGTAAAGATTTCATGATTTAAAACTTAAAAAAAATTCTTGCTGGGGATTGGTGGTTCACGCCTGTCATCCTAGCTACTCAGGAGGCTGAGCTCTGAGGATCTCGGTTCAAAGCTCGGGCAAGAAAGTTTGTAAGGCTCCAATTAACTACTGGAAAACCAGAGTTGTGGCTCAAAGTGGTAGAGCACTAGCCTTGAGAAAAATTGCTCAGGGATTGCCCTCTAAGCCCTGAGTTCAAGCCCCACAACACACTGATACACACACACATTCACACACACACACACACACACATTACAAATTCTTAGAAAGCCATCAGTGTTTAGCATGGATAAAGCCGAAATTTTTGTAACTCTTCACAACAGTGAGGGTCAATCCTCTCCTCTGCTCTCTTCTCCTCTGCTCTCAACTGCTTTCTTTTCTTCTCCTCTCCCCTTCTTTTTCTTTTCCCTCCTTGCCTCCCTCTCTCTTTCTTCCTTTCTTTCTCTTCATTTCTTTTTCTTTCTATCTCTCACCCTCCATTCTTCCCTCCCTCCCTTCCTTTTGTTTTGGTAGGACTAGGGTTTGAACTCAGAGGCTAAGTTTTCTCATGATAAAATGAGAAGAATACTCACCCCATCAGATTAAGAGGAGGAAGGCTCAGTAAAAATGCTCATGAAATGCTGTTTATAACAACCCCAAGGATCTTGGGGGTACTCACTGAACCTTGGCCTCTAAATCTGGCTTTGTCCGTGAAGGTCAAACAAACAGAGATCTGATCAGCACTCTTTCTCCAGAGTGAAAACTGCGGGTCACATTGGGGTTCTCCCAACGCTGTGGAGCCATGCGAATGGTGGCTGATCTACACCTCTCTCTGTCTTATGGGCTCTCTATCTGCCCTAGTGGGACATATCCCTGGTGGGGGCCAGCTTCCTCTCTCTGGATCTGTAAGTAGCTCGTGTTCAAGTCTCCTTGTGCGAGAAAGTCCCAGAAGTGCTGGGAGCCATGTTAGGAGGTGGGAAAAGAAAACCAGAGGTCATCTGTTGATCAGATGAGGTAGAGAGGAGCTGCCAGGCCAATTACTAAACTGAAAACCAGAGAAATTGAGACCCAAAGTGTTCCTTAGCAAGGAAACGTATTTATATTCCGTAGATGTTGCCAGTGAGACCCAGGAAGTGTAAATGATGGGTCCAGAGTCACCCAGGCTGCCCAAAGGTTTTCTTACAAATCAAGCTTCTTTGCCATCTATAATGTAGGCTCTTTAATAAAAAAAAAAGCTTGCTTGTCCCCAGTTGCCTAGAAAAGTAGATTATAGCTACAAATGCCCATTGCTGAGAGAACTGGATTGTCCAGGAACCGCCATCCCTAGTCAATCTTTCTAACCAATGCCTTGGGAAATCTTATTAGGAGCTCTATGCAAATGGAATCAAGCACTGCTGCCGCTCCTCATTTTGAAAAATGGCTTGGCCTCCCGGCTACCCTCTAGCATTTGCACAAGCCGGTTACTCATGTCACCTCTGTTCCACCCCACAGAAGGGAGCCAAGTATTCTGGTAGATTCCTGGCTGGATATTTCTAATCTAAAGGGTTTTGCTGCAGTGGTAGCACGTACACACATTCACGCACACGCATGCGCGCGCACACACACACACATACACACACACACATACATACATACACAGAGATTACAAAACCACTTCCCTCTGAACTTTGTAGAACAAATTATTTTCCTGATACGGTATTTTAACACCGGGGTTATCAAATATGTTTTATCTGCTTTTCTGGATTAAAGGTACCTCTGAGCCTGATTTACAGCCAGGTGAAATGAATTTCTGTCTCAAAAGGAAAGGTCCAAAGGCAGGCTATTGCTGAATAATATATATGGCTTATAGCTGCTGCAGAAAGAGAGACAAAAAAAACCCTACAAGAGCAGCAAAGTGACTTTATTAAAGCATACTTTTCATAACTGCATTTTGAACAATGCAAGCCATAAAGGTGAAATACGAGTATGCTTCTCAACATTAAAATGCTTTGTAACATGCGAGTGAGAAAAGCTAGAGTCGCAGGCTAACAGGGCAGGTGCTCTTTGTAAATTAAAGAGCGGAGGTGCATACCCATTCATCACCGGAAAGCTGAGATCCATTCAAAGTGTAGCTTCGATGGGCTTCAAACCCCGGGCTCTTAATTCTCAAATCATGGGCACTTCCAGGCAATTGTGGGAAGTGAAGTGGAAGAGCGATCTTCTCCTTTTTTTCCCTCTTTCTTTCTGTATTATTTCCTCTTCCAGAGATTACATTTATGGAGGAATTAGATTGTCTCCCTTCCCACCTGCCTCATCCTGTTTCCTTTCTCCCCCTCCTGGACATGGAAGGCAAGGTAGACACCTTGGGACACCTCCCTGCTTCCTCTCCCCATCCTTAGCCTAGGACTCACTGTCAGGCTGTGGGATATCAATGAAGTGCTTCTAATATATGCAAGAAAGGCCACAGGAAGGGACTCTACTTACCATGGTCACCTAGCTTTTTCTAACTCACAGTACTTTGCATTTGAAAATCCAACTAGGAGCCACAGGGTCTATATATAAAGACTTTGGCCAGAATGTGGAATATTACTGTCAGCACTAGCAGGCATCAAGATTTTGCAAAATACATTTACCTTGGGTCATCAGACATCCATCCATCCATCCATCCATCCATCCATCCATCCATCCATTGTCATCTCAATCCTCAATAATCAGTGACCTGTCTACACTGCAGAGAACCTGGTGCAAAGTGGTCAAATAGCTCCTTAGCACAACATCATAATGTGTGATCTGTAAACTATAAGTTTGGATCTGATGCTAAGAGCAAAGGAAGGCCAATCCAAAACTTGTTGATGGAAGGATCCGAACATCACATTCTCGACTTGAGAACGCCCACATGGATGGTGTAATCCGGTGAGCAGGAGTCCAGAAAGAGGCTGCTTACAGAGAGAGGATTTCTGGGAGATGGCTAAAGGCACCCTTCACAGGATCATCTCCTACCACCAGGGGAAAAAGGGGAGTTAGGAATGCTTTCTTCCCCCTCCTTCTTGCAGAAAAGATGAGCTCTAAGATCCCATCCCACAGAGCCTTAGATTGTACAGAAACTGAATTTTATACCAGAGGACTTTTTATTATTTAAGCAAAAGGTGCAAAACCCACAAAGTTGCTTTCTGATAACACAAGTCTAATTCATATAGCATACCTCTTATACCATGAGGCTCACAAACAACACCTACTACGGTATTTACAACGATGAAAAACCACAACTGCATCTAACACCCCCCCAGACACATGGACAAGGCTGATGCTAGTCTCCCTATTTGAAAGATGAGAAACAGGTTCTGAAAGGTTAAAAAAAGGGAAGGTAATGTCAGAGAGTGGGTACTGGGCTCTGGCTCCAGCAGTTTGATTCCTCCCTCTGTATGATATTGATCAGAATCAGTTCCGAACTATGCTCCCAATCAATCACCCGCGTACAGGTTTGTAACTGCATTTCTACCGGGTACTTATAGTGCAAAAATGGCCACCAGAGAGAAGGTGATCAAAAAGCTAAGGAGTGTGTTACCGTCTCCTCAGGTTGTACCTTGTGTCTGTGTATGCATGCGTGTGTATTTTCTATGTAGACAGTCTGTTTCCTGTGGACCTACTATTATGCTAAGGACATTCTAAACACAGCCTCATTTATTATTATATATGATTTGCAGGTGAAGAAACAGCCTCAAAATTTGTATATGACCTCTCTGATTTTGCATGGGCAGACTGATTCTCCCCACCCCCCGCCTCCCCTCTCAACCCCTTCCCTTCCCCAGTGCTATAACCCCTTACCCAAGGCCTTCATGTAGCCTTCAAAATTGTCATTACTCTCCATCTCCCAGGTTCCATTCTGGTCCTTTGTCATGCTGATAGCCTCTAGTTTGGTGTGGGTATATGGCCGAAGGATCACACAGCAGACTGTGGAGAGAATGTGATAAAATGAGTTGCTTTTATAGCTCAGTGGACTGAGTTTATGGACCTAAAGATATTAGAGCCAAAGGTCATATGTACAACTCAAAGGAACTTGTCTCCCCCTTGCAAAGTTCAGTGGTTCTGTGGACAAGGCCCAGCACAAAGTTCTGATGTGACACGTTTGTGTCCCAATGGCCTCACCATCCTCAGGTGGAGGGGCACCCACTCAGCTCCTAGCTCTATCTAGAACATTCCATCTTGTTCCTGAGGAAGACAGCCATTTCCCCTGGTCCCCAATACTATAAATCACAGAATACCAACACACAGGCCACAAACTTGGGTCCCCTCAACCATGTAAGCAGCACTTCTGACCGGGCTGGTGAAGGTGAGCTCCAACTCACACCTAACAGGGCTCCACTCCGACAGGCAACGACTTAGAAAAGTCCTGGTATTATATTTTTGCATTCTTGTTTTACAAGGAAGCAAGGCTCAAGGAGATCCGTTAAGTCACATATCCAACAACGACTTGTAAACCCAAAGTCCTGTCCTTCAGTCCGCTGGGTCAGCTTGCACAGGAGACCCGCGCCAGACCTGAAAGCCTGACCTTGTAAACCATGCCTTCTCTCCACTCTGAAAACACAGAGAAAAAGAGAGAACTCACAAACTCTGCTCTCAGCCATCAAACCCAGCCCCAGGGATCAAATCACTCAGGCCTAAAAAGGGGTCTTGTGCTACCCCTTCTCTTCCCTACCTGTCCTGCAGGTGAGCTGGCATCTAAACCAGGCTTCTCAGGGCTTTGTCCTTTCCTCTCCAGAGGGTGTGTTTTGGAATGCCATTGGTAACTCTGCCTCCCACACCAGGCAAAAAAATCTATTTATTAGCCGGGCGCTGGTGGCTCATGCCTGTCATCCCAGCTACTCACGAGGCTGAGATCTGAGAATTGGCAGATCAAAGTCAGCCCAGCTAGGAAAGTCTGTGCGACTCTTAGCTCCGATGAACTACCAGAAAAGTGGAAGTGAACCTGTGGCTCAAAGTGGTTGAGTGCTAGCCTTGAGCAAAAAAGCTCAGGGACAGCGGCCAGGACCTAAGCTCAGGCCCCATGACTGACAAAAAAAAAATCTATTTTTTAAAGTTATTTACGGTCTCTCTCCTTGGTATTAAAGACAGCACCAGTGTGGAGTCCCTAGCAGCTGGGGAAGAGTCAGAGAAGACTGCTTGTCTGCAGTGTGAGTAAGCAAGGGTCCATGTGCCGTAGAGAATACCATTTTCAACATTCTCTAGTGATGACAGGGCAGAAGGACTTTGCTTACTGGTGATTCTTCTCTCCAGGACTTCAAATGAAATGAAAGCATTGCTGAGCTGATCGATCAGATATCAGTACATGTACTCTCCCGCCATTTGTCAAGGATCTACTCATCCCAAACTTTTTTAAAAAAAACTTATTATTACATAGTGTTTTGTTCCCAATAAGTGGTTGGCCCATGATCAGAATGACAACCGTGATCTTTTGTTGAGTGTGCTGAACGCTTGTTCTGGCTTGTTACACTGAAGTCTTTCAGTTAGCCTTCGAGAGAGTGGAGGTCGTATTTTTACCTTAAAAGAGATGGAGATTGGGGGGACCCATCACCCCATGATTGCTGGGGTTGGTTCAGCTGATCTGTCTGGGTTTGCACAGTTTGTGTGCAATCCTCCTGAGGCTATATTGTTGAAGAGAACAAGAGAGGAAGTTGAATTTAGGAGTAGTGGTGTTCCTCTGCTAAAACTTACCAACAAGCAATCAAAGATGAAGGTGAGGTTCAGAGAGGTTAGGGGTTTTCCCAAAGGGTATGTACACAGCTTGTCAGAAGACAATGGATTTGAACCCAGAAACTTTTCTATCTGTCCAAAGTACATTGTCGGTTTCTGCTTTAGTAAGAAGACAATGGATATGAACCCAGAAACTCTTCTATCTGTCCAAAGCACACTGTCAAATTCTGTTGACCATATCGGATGTCAAAGGGGGAACTATTTAAGACAGTTATTGCTGAATTCAGATTTCTCCGACTCCTAATGACTTTGCACATCATATCCTGTATTCATTAGAATGCTGTGTTTTCTCTTCTACTTGATTGCTAGTGCTATGAGTTTACCTCAGCCATTTTTTTTAAAAAAAAAATCAGGATTGCTAGGCTTTTGTCTTATAGTCTTATAGTGGGAATTCCTTGTATATTCTGAATAGCATTTGCTTCTTGGTTTTATATATTGTGATAGTCTTTTCTCCATTCTATTTAAATTAACCTGGTTGATCAATTATACCCTCTGTTGAACAGCACTTCTTGGTTTAGATATAATAAAGGCTTTAAAAAATTTTGGCCTTGGGGCTGGGAAGGTGGCTCAGTGGTAGAGCGCTTGCCTTGCATGCTCAAGACCCTGGGTTCGATTCCTCAGCACCACATAAGCAAACAGAAAAAAGCCGGAAGTGGCGCTGTGGCTCAAGTGGTAGAGCGCTAGCCTTGAGCTGAAGAGCTGAGGGACAGCGCCCAGGCCCAGAGTTCAGGCCCCACGACCGGACCCAAAAAAAAAAAAAAAAAAAAAAAAATTTTGGCCTTATTCTTTGTACTACTAAACTTTTCAGTCCCTCTTTCTTAAGTCCTAAAAGTCTATAGTTTCTTCTAAAAGATTTTGGCATAGGGTATTGAGAAAACGCCTGGTTTTATTTTTTTGTCTGTTTAGTGAACTGGATTTCTGTCTCTTCTCTGATGATGTCTGGTGCTGCTGCTGCTATCTTTTAGCATCCGGAGAAGCATAAGGGTCTGTCTCTGTTCTGCTCCACTGGTTTCTTTGCCTGAACTGTGTCAAAATCAGTGTGACTGTCAATGTGGCTTTGTGGTGTATCTTAATATGCTGGGTGAAGGGTCACTAGCCCTTCACTGTTCTTTATAAGGACTTGGATATTTTTGGACACATATTCCTTCAAACAACCCTCAGAGAAATTTACTTTATTTCAAGAAAACATCTGATGGGACCTTCACTTTGTAGTACATAAAGCTTATAGAAGAACTAGTGAAGAATAGAAACCTTTGCAATGTTGCATGATCCAATTCAAGAATGTGGATTCAATGAAGAAATGGTCAACATCCCTAGCCATAAAAGAAATGCAAATCAAAACAACATTGAGGTATCACCTCACCCCAGTTAGAACGGCAAAAATCAAGAACTCTAACAACAACAGATGCTGGAGGGGATGTGGACAGAAAGGAACCTTACTTCATTGTTGGTGGGGATGTAAACTTGTTCAACCACTTTGGAAAGCAGTGTGGAGGTTCCTCAAAAGACTTCACATAGAACTCCCCTATGACCCAGCAATCCCACTTTTGGGCATTTACCCAAATGTTTACAAACAAGACCACACTAAAGCTACCAGCACAACTATGTTTATTGCAGCATTATTTACCATAGCTAAGATATGGAACCAACCCAGATGCCCCTCAGTAGATGAATGGATCAAGAAAATGTGGTATATATACACAATGGAATTTTATGCCTCCATCAGAAAGAATGACATTGCCCCATTTGTTAGGAAATGGAAAAACTTGGAAAAAATTATATTAAGTGAAGTATGCCAGGCCCAAAGAAACATAGGTCCCATGGTTTCCCTTATTTGCAATATCTAGTATATGTATGAGTCAAGCGGCAAAGGTCAGATAATGTGATTCAGGAAAATGAACCCTTAGATATGCATTTTAATGTTTTTTTCTTTCATGCATGTGTTTCGAACGCATTTATAAGATTATCTCTTTGTTGCTTTGTATGTCCCTCCCCCACAGTATAACCCCTGCTTTCACTATATTTGATGTCAGTATAACTTGTGGAGGAGATGGGGAAAAACCAGTTGTTTAAGGATACAGGTGGACCTGTTGCAACAATGAGAAGTACAAGTTGCCATGTCCAAAACGAGCTTTACAACGTCAGTGCGGGGGGGAGGAGGAAGGGGGGGAAGGAGAAGGATTGGATGGGGGGGAGGGGGGAGGCTGGGAAGGGATGTGAGGCTGCAATGCTTGGTAAGAAATGTACGCATTATCCTGCCCATGTAATTGTAACCCCTCTGTACAGTATGTTCACAAATAAAATAAAATTTAAAAAAAAGACATTGAAACAAAAAAAAAAGAATGTGGATTCAGCCTTCTTCTTCTTTTTGCTCATTTTTTGTGTCCTTTGGTATAAATACCAGGGTTTCCCCATATACATCTTGTGTGATTTTGCTTCGTTAGCTCTAAGATCCTTAGTAGATTGCTTGCTCTTGTGAACAATCTCATATTTTCAAAATTATTATTTTCTAGAAAGTTATGGCTGGTGTAAGACAGTGCTGTTGGTTTTCCTAGGTTCTTCTTATATCTAGAAAACCTTGTGAATTCTTTTTATCTGTTCTCTCTCTCTTTTTTTTTTGTCGGTCGTGGGGCCTGAACTCTGGGTCTGGGCGCCATCCCTGAGCTCTTCAGCTCAAGGTTAGCGCTCTACCACTTGAGACACAATGCCACTTCTGGCTTTTTCTGCTTATGTGGTGCTGAGGAATTGAACCCAGGGCCTCATGCATGCAAGGCAAGCATTCTTACCACTGAGCCACCTTCCCAGCCCTCTGTTCTCTTTTTAAATTATTTTAGTTTGTGTGTATGTTGGCTGCAACATTGGTCTTGAACCCAGGGCATCAGGTTCTTGCTTATCTTTTTGCTCAAATCTCACCTCCACTTCCCTCTTACCAGTTCTAATAGGTTAAGAGTTTGTTCTTGTTTTTTCCTGGGTAATTATTTATATAACTTCAAATAGTGACCACTTAAGATTTTCACTTTTAGCCCTTACACCTGTTATGAAAAGAAAAAAAAAACCTGTTCAACATTAATTTGATGAGCCAGAGCATTATCTGTAAAGAAAAAATTATTAAGCTCATTCACCTACATAAATGTAAATATATTAAATTAATATAATCAGGATATGTATTAAAAACACATCATGAACAATGAATCCATGTATCCAAGAATATAAGGACATCTGAATGTATTCTGTTATTGTTAGTGTTTCAGAGGAGACAAATCATACAATATTGAATATCCATTCCAGATTCTAAGTTAACAAGAAACAGATATCATGGCTAACTTCTTAACATGACACAGTAGTCTAAAACCAGCCAGCTTTATTGGCAAAGCAGTAAAATCAAGAAAAAAAACAAGTATATCTAGTATCATTGCTATTATTGAATACTTTTCTGGAAAGATAGGCCATTGTAGTTAGACAAAAAATTGTGACTAAGGGGGCAAAGCTATCTTTAGTGGGAGGTGGTGGATAGGAGTTCCATGAAACCTACTGTTTCTCCACCAAAAAAGGAAGTTCTGAAAACCAATGATCAGATTCCCATTCCCACAACTCTAGCCAAGAGTTGAATCTTGGACAGATCCATATGTAAAGAATCTGAATCTGTCCTTCTTTGTTCAAAACACAAGCCTGTAACTGAGAGGGAGATTTCAGCAAGCACTAGAGCGAAACCCAAACTATGTACAAACCACCAGAGAAATGGTTATTTTATTTCTGGAACACTTCAAGTATAAAAAGAACTACTGAGGATTCATAAGACAGACAATGAAAGTGACAAGAGAAGTTAGATGGTGGAATACAAAGGCAAGATCATTCAACCATGGGGCAGAAAATCTGCACAGATGTTTCTTGGTATGATCTGCTTTTCTTAGAGGTCAGTAAGTATCTTTGTCCATGTTACGAAATTGCATGAATATGTTAGACAGAGGAAACTCAAGTTATGTAACAATCCTTAGATCTAGAATGTATACAATAATATGGAGGAAATTTTAAAAAAATCAGTGAGCCTGTATTCAGACTTAAACATCTTTTTTTTTTTCTTGGGGATCCGGTCGTGGGGTCTGAACTCTGAGCCTAGGCGCTGTCCCTCAGCTCTTCAGCTCAAGGCTAGCACTCTACCACTTGAGCCACAGCACCACTTTCAGCTTTTTTTTTCTTTTTGCTTATGTGGTGCTGAGGAATCGAACCCAGGGCCTCAGGCATGCAAGGCAAGCGCTCTACCACTGAGCCACCTTCCCAGCCCACTTAAACATCTTTTTTTTTTTAATATAAAACATTATCAATGGGTCTGACATACAATGGGAATAACAGGTCTAAACATTATTGATTG
Source organism: Dipodomys ordii (assembly GCF_000151885.1). NCBI lineage: Eukaryota > Metazoa > Chordata > Mammalia > Rodentia > Heteromyidae > Dipodomys > Dipodomys ordii. The sequence continues at coordinate 1,803,030 of NW_012267409.1, forward strand.
ACTTTTCTATTAAAAAATGAAAAAGAGCCGGGCGCTGGTGGGTCATACCTGAATCCTAGCTACTCAGGAGGCTAAGATCTGAGGATCACAGTTCAAAGCCAGCCTGGGTGGGAAAAGTCCATGAAAATCTTACCACCAATAAACCACAGAAAACCGTAAGTGGAGCTGTAGCTCAAGTGGTAGAGTGCTAGCTTTGAGCTGAAGAGCTGAGGGACAGCACCCAGACCCAGAATTCAAACCCCATAAAGGACAAAAAAGAAAAAAGAAAAAGATAAGAGCCTGTGGTCAATCAACATTTTGAAGAATAATGGAAATATATGTTGTTTTTGTTCAGTACCATCAGGTAAATAATACTAAGACTCAGATAAATACAGGAAAATGCAACAGGAATATTTTATGAGAGAGAAAGAGAGAGAGAGAGAGAGAGAGAGGAGAGTGTATAGTATACTGATCCAGGGGTTAAAGGCTCAAGGTTAACACTCTATCACTTGAGTCACAGTGTTATTTCTGGCTTTTTGGAATGGTTTATTGGAGATAATGCATTTCATGAACTTTCCTGCCTGGGCTGACTTTGAACTGCAAGCTTCAGATCTCAGCCTCTTGAGTAACTAGGATTACAGGTGTGAGCCATGGACACCCAGCTAAATTTTTTTCTTAAAAACATGCAGAAAGCAAAGCACTGGCTGTTTTTCCTGAATTTCTGGTAAACTATAAAGTTTCTTAGCCGGGTGCTGGTGGCTCACACCTGTAATCCTAGATACTTAGGAGGCTGAGATCTAAGGATTGCTATTCAAAGCCAGCCCTGGCAGGAAAGTCCATGAAACTCTTATCTCCAATAAACCACTCAGAAGGCCCGAAGTGGAGCTTTGGCTCAAGTGGTAGAGCGCTGGCCTTGAGCTGAAGAGATGAGGGACAGCGCCCAAGCCCAGAGTTCAAGCCCCATGACCGACCAAAAAAACCCCACAAAAAACGAAATAAAGTTTCTGAGATATTTACTTTGACAATGGCTTACTTGTACATATTTAACCTAGAAAAAAAGTGAGCATCTTTTTCTGATATGACAATGATTCTCATACAGCCCTTATTTTCAGCATCTCTACAAAATAAAAGAGCAAATCTTTGTGAGATTTCCCGGAACCCTCAGGGAAATCTCAAAGATGATTTGAAGTGTAAAATGTTAAAAAAAAAAAAAAAGTCCCAAAAGTTTGATTTTATTTTCTTCCTGTTATCTTAGCCCTGATTTTTGGAAGACAAAAATCCAAAAAGTTGTCGGAGGAGATTTAGATGCTTGCCTGAGATACTGAGACACAGTATTTGGCTATCTGTTGAAGCAAAGCAACCAAAAAACCATTAAAAAAAAATAAATCCAGAGGGCACCATGGTTGAAAGGAACCTAATTCTTTCATACCTGAGGAGTTCTTTGTTTTCCCTTTCTCTTTTCTATCTCTTGCTTTTTATTTTCCTCTCTGCCTTCTCCTTTCATCTTTTTTATCTGTCATCTTTTACTTAGACAAGGCATTAGATACAGAATGTAAAATTACCCAGATGGGTTACACAGTTATTGTTTCCCATGAAGATTGCAGAGAACAAATCTGTGTCTCACTACCCTGGTTTCCTAAAAAAAAAAAAAGAAATTCCCAGTTTTAATATTGAAAGTTCCAAATCCAAGAAATTCTCTCAGTCACAGGCAGGCTAGGAAGGCTGGTCACCCCTAGAAAAGGTAGCCACTCACATCACAGATGAAGGTGTTCAAAAACCAAGGAAGCAAGCCCATTAAATTTTAGCAGACTGGGCAAAAACAAAAAATGTTAGCACATTAGGGGGTGGGGGAAGGGACAGGAAATAGTAAGGATCGAATCCAGGGCCCTCTGCACACTAGACAACTAATCTATCAGCATGCTTTTTTTGGGGGGGGTCGATTGTGGGGCTTGAACTCTGGGCCTGGGCACTGTCCCTCAGCTCTTCAGCTCAAGTTGAGCACTCTACCACTTGAGCCACAGCGCCACTTCGTTTTCTGGTGGTTTTATTGGAGAAAGAGTCTCATGGGCTTTTGCCACTCAGTCTGGCTTTGAATCCGATCCTCAGATCTCAGCCTCTTGAGTAGCTAGGATGATAGGCGTGAGCCACTGGCACCAGCTCAGCATGCTATTTAAGATAGCATGCTAGGCATCTGTTCTTGCCATCTTCAAAGAAAGAGTTCTTTAATATTTCTCCCCTTAGGTTTTTAAAGGAGATATCAACATCAGAAATAGAATAGACCATAATGATAACACAGTATCTAATGATGATATAATACTCATCTTGCCTAGGAAGGATTTTTTTCAGCTGAGTCTTGAAAACCAGGTAGGGTTAGTTGGAGGCATGTAGGTATGTATCACATCTATGGTTGATTATAGGAATTCTTGAAGGTTACCAATTAGGGGCCGCACCCTCTCAGAGGCAGCCTCCTCTCTGGATCAAAGGTCCCACTTCCTGCTACGTGGCAAGAAGGTTTCCTAATATGAGCTGGAGTTTCTTGGAAGGACTATACATGATGATGTGGTCAAAGCTGGGCTGATATGGAGTTCAGGCTGCTAATTGACTGGCACAGTCTAGCACCCAGGATTCAGAGAATACAGGGTGAATAGGGGAGGGAGAGGTGAAGAGAGGAGAAGAGCACTTGACTAGGTCCTTCCTGTCTGGAGAGAGTTTGACAGAAGACATATGGTGATCAGATGGGTAAAGAGGGGACCCAGGGTGCGCAATCTGCAAGGGGTTCTTTCCTTCCAAGATTGCAGCGGCATTACACCAGTAGAATCACTAGGAAAGAGCCAGTTGAGAAAGGCTTCTTAGAGGAGGTGCTTTTTCAAAAATTTTCTATGCACGTTCATAGAAAAGAAAGCTTTCTCCTCTCACTGCCCCCAGAAAGAAACAAGAAGCATATTCATGCAGTATAGGAAGCATCACTTCAGGAGACAAGTCCAGTTTAAACAGAAAGAATGTGTCCAGGAACTCTACAGAAGAGATATAAACAGGCCTAAACGTCTAAATGAGGGCAGATGTATGTGACAATAATCAAGGGGTCACGCCAGGTGCTGGTGGCTCACACCTGTCATCCTAGCTACTCAGGAGGCTAAGATCTGAGGATTGCAGTTCAAAGCCAGCCTGGGCAGGAATGTCTGTGAGACTACTATCTCTAATAAACCACCAGAAGACCAGATGTGGTGCTGTGGCTTAAGTGGTAAAGTGCTCCCCTTGAGCTGAAGAGCTCAGGGACAGTGCTCAGGCCCAGAGTTCAAGCCCCATGATGAAGAAGGAGGAGGAGGAGGAATCAGAAGCAGCACTAGCAGCAGCAGCAGCAGTAGAAGCCGCCGCCACCGACACTGGGCAAAGGCACTTCCTCAAACTTTCTCCTCCCCTGACCATTTGTCCCGTGTCTCAGAGATCAAGGTCAGAGTCTCAGTCAGGTTCTCTTAGAAGCAAATACAGAGGACAGTTCTTCTTTCCAGCAATCTCCCACAATGCACCAGTACCAACCAAGTGCTTGCCTGGGCAGTGTCCCTGCACCATCTAAACTTTCTAAATACCCCTCCAGCGTGCCGATTCCTGAGTGCCACACTGCATTCTCTATGTCTGAGGCTCCTGGAGTTGCAGTCATCTGGGACACTTATTCACCTCCTGGCCCCAAGGCAGGTGACTGGTTATATAGTTACAGGGAAAGGAAAGACCCTGGGGGGTAGGGGGGGGTGAGGGGGTGGCTCAGGCCTGTAATCCTAGCTACTCAGGATTCTGAGATCTAATGATCATGGTTCCCAGCCAGCAATGGGCAGGAAAGTCCATGAAACTGTTACCACCAACAAACTACTCAGAAAAAGCAGAAAGTGGTGCTGTGGCTCAAAGTGGTAGAGCGCTAGCCTCGAGAAAAAGAATCTCAGGGACCATGCCCAGGCCCCTTTATTGCCTTGTGATTCTTCTCTCCTTGCTCCAATGGGTTGCAGAAATCCTAGGCAGGCTCTATCATGTAAACACCTCATTCCAATATATGCTTCTGTATTCAAGTCCTTTTTTGTTGCCAGTCGTTGGGCTTGAACAGGCCAAGGCACTGTCCCTGAGCTTCTTTTGTTCAAGGCTAGCACTCTACCACTTGAGCCACAGAGCCCCTTTGGCTTTTTCTGTTGATGTGGTACTGAGGAATTGAACCCAAGGCTTTATGCATGCTAGCCAAGCCCTCTACCACTAAGCTACCTTCCCAGACCTGTCATTTTCTACTGTCTCCCATTTTCTACTATGTGTCTTGGGACCTCGGTCCTCTCTTCTCTAGGTCTGAGTTCCTCTCCATCCTGACCTTAGTCACATCTCCTTTGGGCTTTAAGTAATTAAACAAATAAGAACCCTACCATCTGTCCCCTAGTTATTGGTCTGTCTGGGATGCCAAAGAAATAACTTGAGTTAGCTCTCGCCTCAATCTTGGTTAGCGTCTCCTTTTCCTAGCTCCTTGGCAACCAAGATGAAATGTGGCCTCTAGGAGCGGGCAGTGTTTGGCATTAGAGACTCTGCTGTTTTGTTTCTCCCCGTCAGGTCTACTGAGTGGAAAGAAGGCCTTGCCCCAGCTGGTATGTCATTGACATAAGAGTCCAGGGACCTCACATAGAAATCCTTCTTGGTTCCCATGGAGATACTTGTCAGATTGCATGGAATAACCCTGATCGTATACCTCAAAGTTTCTGTATCAGTTACTGCTGTGTAACAAACGACCCCCAAACTCAACAGCTTCCAACACCAATCCAATCACCTCATTGTTTTACAGGTAAGGAATCAGAGAGATTACCTGGCTCTGCTTGAAAGATGGCTCTGAGGCTGCTAGAGGCCCCTATTATTCTTGATGTGGGTCTCTCCACAGGGCTACCTCATGACCCAGCAGCTGACTTCTTGCAGATGGAATGGTCCAAGGTGAGTGAAGGGGAAGCCGCATCCTTTTACGACTTTGCTTTTGGTTAAAGCAATAAGGCTTCACTGGCTCAACCTGAGAGAGAGAGACGTAATAGGAGACTACAAGGAATAACTTTGGCAGTCTTCAGGTGGGTTGTATTCCTCAGCTGGAGGAAAGACTGTCAGGTCCCACAGGGCATTGGTGGCTCACACTTGTCATCCTACCCACTCAGGAGGCTGAGATCTGAGGATCGCAGTTTGAAGCCAGCCCCAGGCAGAGAAATTCATGAGAATCTTATCTCCACCTCATCAGCAAAACCTAGAAGTGTAGGTGTGGCTCAAGTTGTAGAGAGTCAACCTTAAATGAAAAAGCCAAGCAAGAAGGCAAGGCCAAGTTTGATCCTCAGCCTCGCGCGCACACACACACCCACCCACCCACCCAGCTGAGAGTCAAGTGTTCATTTTTGGAACAGGGTTTCCAAGGAAGGCATGCAGGGGAACTGTCTGGCTCAGGCATCCCATTCATAATTTAGCTTTCCAACTTCTGATATTATCTCCAAATGAATTTACACACTGGAGCTGGTAGGGAGACCATCCTGGGACAGGGCTGCAGCTTCAAAACTACGCACTGTAAGTGGGCAGTTACCAACCATTTACATTTTAGTGTGAATTTGAGGCTGCTCTCTCTAGTCTAGAGGAACTTGAAAGTAATGCTTCTTCCAGAACCCTAAATAGAAATGCTTAGTGTCAGCCCATCAGTGAAGCGGGGATGGTCTTGGGGGGTGATGCATGTGTTTAAGACACCTGTGAAATCAAATCTAACAGATAATTTGCTTTTTGATTACAGTTTTAATTCACTGCAGCTTGGGGCTGAAAAACCTGCCCGTTCCATCTTATTCACCAGCAAAGACAGAGCCTCCCTTTTGTGGGTGATGTGGATGGGAAGCCACGGTCTGTCAGTTGGACCATCTTGATTCTACCCTTTGTGCCCAAGGGTGTCTGCTTATATGGTACTTGCTACACTTCTAAGATACTCACTACCCAGATAGAGTGTAGGTCTCACACGCCCTATTTCTGTGTGCCTAAGTTTCTCCCCCTTCCCACAAGGTGGTATTAGAAAAAAGCTAGTCTAAGTACCCCCTAGAGAACACATGTGCACAGAGGACTGCGAAGTGTTCCCCAAACAGACACTGCAACAGTAACCACTTTTATTGGGATGACTGCAGTTTAAAAAAAAATATGAAGAGACAAAGCAGAGACAGGCTCTGCTAATGGTTGCCTCGGGGTGGGGTGGCCGGATATTTCTGCCTTTGCTGTGCAGAGGAAGATCCAGCCCATGGTTCCACGCCACCCTTTCCTCGAGACCAGGACTGTCGGGTGGGGACTCAGTGCACCTTCTTGAACACTTGCTTGCAGACCACTCCCTGCGCTCTCATCTCCTGAAACAGAAGCAGACGGTGGTTGAGGACCAGACCGTTGAACTCTCGACAATTCCTTAGAAAGTTCACTGATAGAATGGAATCAGGAGGGGTCAGGCTGTGCGTGCAGACTCAGCTGGCTGGGACAGGCAGACAAGGTTCAGACTGACCAATGGAGCCTTCCACCAAGGAGCTTTAGAAGCCTTAGGCTACAGTGTTGCTAGCTCCAAAGACCCGGGCCCAGGGTATACGGCTCTACAGGTAGCTGCAGACCAAAGCCAGATCATGTGAGATTCAGTTATGTACCACAGCTGCCTGGGGTGGGGGGCACCTAGCAGGTGCTCAGAGATTAGAACCCAGGTCACCCAGACCAGGCTCTGTTTCTCTGCATGTGTTTCCCAGGCAGAACTGGGAACAGCCGCGATGGAGACCGCCTCCCCCGCCCCCAGGGGAGGGACAGGGCGAGCTGAACCCACCACCAGAGCTCAGGGAAGCTCCACAGAGCTACACTGTCATCACATCTCAGAGAAACCTAGAGAATCCTCCTGGCCCTGGGGCCTGCCACATTTGGCACAGCATGCACAGACACCACGTGGCAGATGAGCCGGACAGCAGAACCAAGGTCCAGCCATGGTACCTTGTCCGTTTTCCACGTGGACCTCGGCGGTGTTAGGAACAGTGGGTCCCTGACTAGGACCATCAGGTCCCTGACCAGGACCTACCAGGTGCAGCTCATCACCCTCGACCCACTGGGTCCAGCCGCGCCCCTCCTTCTCGCCCTTCTGCACGCACAGGAGCTTGTCGCCGTCCCAGCTCACCGTGGTCTGTCAAATAAGAACAGTGGTCACTTCTGAGCAAGCAGCTCCGAGCGGAGCTGGGGGAAGGGAGAATTCCCCCCAACCCTCAAAATCCAGGGTGAGCTCTGGCCAATTTTATTGTAGAACAATTTGGCTGGCCCTGTATTCTCATGCCTGCAAGTCTAGCTACTCAAGAAGCTAAGATCAGCCGGTGGCCGGTGCCTCACGCCTATAATCCTAGCTACTCAAGAAGCCGAGATCTGAGGATCGCCGTTCAAAGTCAGCCCAGGCAGGAAAGTCCATGAGACTTTTAAATCTCCAATGAACCACCAGAAAGCAAGAAGTGATAGAGCGCTTGCCTTGAGTGAAAGTGCTCAGGTACAGTGTCTAGACCCTGAGTTCAAGCCCACAACCACCACTACCACCACCACCACCACCACCACCACCACCACCACCAACAACAACAACAACAACAAAAAGAAGCCAAGATCTGAGGATCATAGTTCAGAGCCAGCCCAGGCAAGAAAATCTGTAAGATTCTTAGCTCTAATTAACCACCCAAAAGCTGGAAGTGGAGCTGTGGTTCAAGTGGTAGAGCACTAGCCTTGAGTGGGTGGCCATTCCTCGCTAGAGGATATCTTCCCCTCTTTCTCCTTCCTGCCACCCAGTGGGCACCAGCCTTTCTTCTAGGCTTGCTGACCACTACTGCCCTCTGCTGCTGGGATTTCTTCTGTAATGAGACTTCCAGAAAGAGACAGGTGGAAGAGGGAGGGGTCTCTGGCCCAGCTTTGCAGAAAAGGAATGTCTAACCTCTGCTCTTAGGGTTGTTTATAAAGACGGATTAGATTAGGAAGATGGTACCTTCTCCCTGGTCCAGAGGACTCTAGCACTATGACAATGAAGACCAGGCCTTTTAAGTCAGGGCACAACATGGCCAATGTCTTAATGAGACTCATGGGTAAAGACTACTGTTGATCTTACATCACAAATAGGGCAAGGTGCCTGTTCAGTGGGCAGCGCTGTGATGAGAAGGAGGACCAGGCAATGAGTCCTCCACTGCTAGTTCTCCCTCTTTCCCACATAGTTTCCAGTGCCCATGCTGGTTTCTTTTGCGTTTATCCAGGAATCTATTCTGTATGCTCTCAACTCCTATCAGAGGCACAGGAGACAATCACTTGTCCTTAGGTATGATACACCCATTTCTGTCTCTTGCTGAAATGTCAATCAATGAGCATGTCTACACCCTATTGGAAAATAGGAAAAAAGAAAAAAACCTCAATGAAGAAAATCATAAAATGAGTTCGTGCAATCCTGTTTTCTCAGTGGTAATCACTCCCACATTTTGGTGTATTTCTGACCAGTCTTCTATAATTTTTTTTCTCTTTAGTATCAACATACATTTCAGCTTTAGGAAATTAGGATGGTTTTGTACACTCATTTCTTCATTTGTTAAAAGCCATTTCCCACTTCCACAAAGATTCTCCATAAGCATTATTTTAATTGCTATATAATACTTAGAAAATGGCTACATCATTTCAGAGCTCAGTATACAATGATAGGAATGAGGGACTCTTGTCCAAAAATAATTAAGATTTTTAAGACAGCAGCAGAGCAGCAGCAGGGCATTAAACAAAATGACAAGCTTTTATGATCACCAGGCCCATAAGGACTATGTGGTCACAGGTCCATGAAGCTGGCCCTGGAAGTATATCATGCATGTACACACACAATTATCTAGCTGATTACCTATTCGAAGACATTTAGGTAATTTACATTTCTGTGCTGCTACTATTAATAAAGCTTCCTTGGATATGTAGTTTTGAACAAAATAATTTGAATACATGCCCACAGAAGGAATTGTTGGACCAAAGAGTAAGCATATGTTTATTTTCTTGTTCTGGTACTGGGGCTTGAACTCAGGGCTTTGGGCTCTCCTCTAGCTTGTTATCTTCTCTACCACTTGAGCCACATGTTCACATCTGGCTTTTTGCTGGTTAATTGGTGATAAGAGTCTAATCAACTTTCCTGCCTGGGCTAGCTTTGAACTTCAGATCTCACCTTCCTGAGTAGCTAACATTATAGGCGTGAGCCACCGGTGTCTGGCTTGAATGTGCCTATTTTTAAGACTTCAGATAAGAATTGCTAAGAAGATCTCCCGCAGATTCACATCTGTTTACGCTGCAGTTCTGCTGGCAGAGAGCCATCATGAAATGGTTTTCATTATTGGGAAAACAAACTTTGCTCATGCCACCCTTTCTAGATTATTTGTCACCTTTTCTTTTTGGCAGTACTTGAGTTTGAACTCAGGGAAAGCATTCTTCCACTTAAGCCACACCTTCAGGCCTTTTTTTTTTTTTTTTTTGCATTTTTAAAAAAGACATTGACTTTTTTGTGTGCCAAGCCACGCTGGACCATCATCCTCCTGTTTATCCTTCCTGAAAGGATGACAGGCATGTGACACTGTGCCCGACATTTTATTGGCTGAGATGCGGGGGGGCGGGGGGATTGTGAGGGGGTATCTCAAAACTTTTTGCCTGGGCTGACCTTGAACCTCAATCCTCCCAAATCTCCACTTCCCATACAGCTTGGAGGACAGGTGTGAGCTATTGACACCCAGCTAACTAGTCTTGGTTTAAGCAGATGCTCTACCTAACACTACCTCATGAGTAGTTGTAGTTCTCGGGCTTAGTGGTTCAGTTTCCCACTTTATTATCTAATGTTCATGTTTAGCTGGACCTTCCTCTCCTTCTTTCATTCCTTCCTTCTTCCTTTTCTCTTTTTTTTTTTTTTTTGGTGCCTGGGGCTCAAACTCAGGGCCTGGATGCAATCCCTAAGCTTTCTGTGTTCAAATCTAACGCTCTACCATGAGACATAGCTCCATTCTGATTTTTTGGTCATTAATTGGAGACAAGAGTCTCACAGACAGACTTTCCTACCTGGGATGGCTTTGAATTGTGATCCTCAGATCTCAGCCTCCTGAATAGCTAGGATTACAGCTGTGAGACACAGGTGCCTGACTAGGTTTTTCTTTTTAAGTTTCGTAACTTGTAGAAATAAATCAGCCATTTCCTAGAGGGTTGGACTGAGCCTAAATGGGTTGAGGATGTAGTTCAGTGCATGTATAAGGTTCTCAGTTCAATGGCCAGCATTAAAATAGAACACAACAGACAAACAACAAAGATTTACCTTAAGGAAAGGAAACAAGAAAGAATAGAAGCCAGCCAAGTTAGGGAGATTCATATCTTCAATTAGCCACCAGAAAACCAGAAGTATGCTGTGGCTCCAAGTGGTAGAGTGCTAGTCTTGAGCACAAGAGCTTAGGGGCAGCACCCAGACCCTAGGTTTAGGCCCCATGACCAGAAAAAAGAAATAAGGAAAGAAAGAAAAGAAGAAAGGAAGGAAGGAAGGGAGGGAGGGAGGGAAAGAGGGAGGGAGGGAGGGAGGAAAAGAAAGAAGAGAGGAAAAGAAGAGAGGAAGAAAGAGAAAAGGGGGGGTAGAGAAGGCATCCACTCATCAACAAAAGACAGTAAAAATGTTGGAAGGGGATGAGGAGAGAAAGCAATTTGCTTTCTTGTAACTCAAAATATAAGTTATTATTACAACAGCTTTTCGAGGCTCTACGAACTTATTCTGTTGACCTTCTTCAGAAAAGGGTCTTTAAGAGGACATTCCATTTCCTACAGTGATCCACAGCATCCTGTCCTCATGGGGGACTTTCACACAGGCGGATGTCTCTGTCACTTGAAGTGACAGGGAGTGACAGACACCAGTGGGGTGGAGTCGATAAGTACTGCCCCCCTGCCCACCTCCCTTGTCCTGAGCTCCAAGACCCCACCTTAGAAATGAAGCCCTGATGAATGCAAACAGTGGAAGGGTCACCTTCAACCCAGCTCCCCTGCAAAAGTCCTCACCCCAGAGACCACTAGGGAACACAAATGGGAAGCTGCTTAGCAGCAGAGCTGGTGTAACTTAAAAAAAAAGTAACAAGAAGAACAAAGCAAACGTCTATCTCAGCGGCTGTGTCAGCAGCTGAGAGAGACCTTCCCACTGATGGGTGAAGACAAGTCCACACCCTGTGACAAGGCACTGACATGACAAAAGCCATTGTTTAGCTGCCCTGACAACTCAGAAACCCCTGTCGGGTCTGCTGCACAGGACCAGTGACACAGACAGCCTGGCTTCCACAGATACCCCTGTGACCCTGCACCCAGAGATGCCTCAGAGTTCCTTTGCTCAGTTCAGGTGACTAGTACTGGTGGCAACAAACGATTTCCACTAAGTGGAACCATCGTTTGGCAGTCCCCTGGCATCGGCATCGGAGGCTAATGGCAGGATATTTATTTAAAAACCCCAGAGAACAGGGGATGACACAGCACTGCCCTCCCTCCAATCTCCCCCCACATATGACTACTATCCAGCCCTGCCAGGCCCTCTGACTCTTGGTTATGGTTCAGGAGCCAGATTATATATAGAAGGCGAGACTCTGCCTGCCCATGGTGATTCTACCTGCAAAGGCCCGAATCAGGGACTCCCTCTGGAGTCTCTCTGCTCTTTTAGATTTGGGGATAGGATCTAAAAACCAGACAGTAAGCAGAGACTTTGTATGCGTACTGTCAGCTGCAGCAAGCAATTTACATTTTTCCTCCTGGAGTCTGATTTGACCCTGTGCTTCTCCCCGTGAGAGTTCTCCTATGTTCCTGGGAGAGTTTATTAATGTGGCCTTGGGGGTTTGTGTTAAATAAGCCATTTTGTAGGGAAGGCAAGAGAAGACACAAGGAGGCTAGGCATTATGCTAAGAGCTCTCACCATGTTTCACTCAATCTCCAAGCTCTGGGGCTGATACCAATTAGGCTTTTCTAAAAAGTTTCCAGCCTGTCACCTAGGGACCAGGAGCTGAGCTGTACTGGTTACCCAGTTCGGATTGAGAAATCCTGTGTGGCCAGCCTGAGGGAGGAGATAGATGGTGTCTCTCTCCTTCTGGTCTGTCCCTGTACAGCTGGCAATTGCTTAAAAGCAGCACATTAGGGGAGGAAAAGCCAACACCAGGTAAAAGCAGATTAATAAATTTGTAAATTAATAAGGCCTTAGCATATGGACGAGTAATAAGTTGTTAAAAGCAACAAACAGAACCCCAATTGGGCCTTTGTGTGCAGAAAAGGACACAATTCCACACTGGGCACCAGTGGCTCACGCCTGTAGCTACTCAGGAGGCCAAGATCTGAGGATCATGGTTCAGAGCCAGCCTAAGCAGGGAATGTCTGTGAGACTCTTATGTCCAGTTAACCACAAAAAAGCTGGGAGTGGAGCTGTGGCTCAAGTGATAGAGCATCAGCCTTGAGAAAAAAAGCTAAGGGACAGCCTTCAGGCCTTGAGTTCAGTCCCAGTATAGGCACCAAAAACCAAAACAATACAAAACAAAGAAAACAACAACAATAATATACAATTCCACCACAAAGTTAACAGCAAATGACAACATGGCCTCTTAAGATAAACAAAATGGAAAGAGGCAATCAGAATCTCTAGAGACTCCTTGGGGTCTGTGATCTTTTTTTTTACTCATTACACAATATGAGTTGCCACCTCAGAAAACATGGCATGTGGTACCTAACAAACCCCCAAACCTAACAAGCCAGATGCCCTCATTATTTTTTTTAAGCTACTTTGTATGAATTTTATTTGGCTGCTTTAATTCTTCTTTTCTTAATCCTCAGAAGCAAGCTGCCAACACCAATTTCAGAGGTCAGAGAACTTTAGCTGCAACATAAAAGAGATCCTGTGTTGCTCGCTTGGAAACGACCCAGCTGAATGCCGGAGTGGAGCCCGGGTAAAAACAGCTCTCCGAAAATCCTACATCCGATGGCATTCTAGTTCTGCAGGCCCTGGGGTTCATTTCACCACTCGCATTGCATTTGTTAATAGAAGAACCCAAAGATTTCTTTAATGGGTCAAGATAGGATCAGAGAACTGGCAAGAGTTTAAGACAAAGTGTTAACAGGGGCTTGGCAGATTTCATGCATTAGCATATATAATTAAATGGCTCTCTGGCTGTCTGGTTGGATAGACGGATGTCTATTAAGGAACGCAGGGAGGGAAGAGGAGGAAACATAGTTTTAAAAGGATTCTGGAGATTTTTAAGTGCTGATATGAAAAGATGCCTAGGAATGTTATTGAGTTAAAAAAAATACATGCAGAAATAGTGGTCCCTTTCTCTTTCCTTCTCCCCCCTCCCCCTTTTTATTTCTATTTTGGATAGAGATATTGAGAAGTTAAGTCAACAGATAGCTTATGCACTGATGAGGACTTCAGATAGACCCGCAGCAGCACCAGTAATATCTAGAACATGGGAATGGACCTGTTGGGGGAAGGGTTCCTTCCCTTTTTTCAGTCTGCACTCTTGTGCTGTTTGAACTGTTTTCCTTTTATAAAAAAAAAAACAAAGAAAGCAACAGTAGGGCCGGGAGCTGGAAGTGGAAGGCAGGGCCTGCAGAGGGGTCATCCTGAGTTCAAAGCTGGATATGAAGGCAAGGCCACAGCCCTGAGAGGAGGTGCCAGGCCTAAGCGAACAAAGCAGCCTCCTCCAGGGAGAGACCCTGACCTGGGTGTCCACCCTGGGATGACAAATGGCCCTTCTGTCCCCATCACACAGAGCCAGGCTCACCGCTGTAATTCCTGGCTGGAGCTCAATCTCCTTCCACAAAGAGCACTCACTCTGCAGGGAACTGGGGACAGAAAACAAAAACAAAAAACAAAAAACCCTGAATAATTCGCAGGGAGCTACTACTAGAGGTTGAAGAGCCTTCCCTGGTCAAAGCCCCACCTGACATAGCCCGATGTTTCCCTGGGCCTGAGACTACTCGGTAGTGGATAAAAGATAGAGAAGAGCTTAGGACCCATTGGGCCCAGCATGGTCTTTCCACATGTCCATCAAAACCATGAGCCCTCATATGTGTGGGGCTGGTACGATCTGGATAGACCAGCCTGGACAGGCAAGCTGAGGGACTCAGGGCCACACAGGCTGGAGTCTGTACCCATTGCTGGGGACAGGCCACCTAAACATCTAAGGAGTTTCTGTAACTCCCATGGGGTCAGATGAGGGACTAAACCAACAGGAGAGCTATGGTCCTCTGCATCTTATTTCCCATAGATGAACTAGTAGAGATTAATGCCTCCGCTAAGTATCTTTGGCTCACACCTGTAACCCTAGCTACTCAGGAGGCTGAAATTCAAGGATTGAGGTCAGAAAAGCAGCCCGGGCAGGAAAGTCTGTGAGACTCAACTCCAGTTAACAAAGAAAAAAAACACAGGCCGACGTGGAGGTGTGGCTCAAGTGGTAGAGCACCAGCATTGAGTGAAAAAGCCAAGTGAGAACAAGAGCTCTTGAGTTCAAGCCCCAGTACTGAAATGAAAGAGAGGCACTTCATTCCCACAAAGCAGCATCTTTTCACGTGTAAGCTGCCAACAGAACCAGTCCCTCACAGAAGTTTTGGTGAAGAGCCCTAGGCCACAGCTGGGGCTGTGTACCTCTAAGATTCCCTGGCCAGCTGTTGCTGCTCCATCCTGGCTCCTGGACCTCAGGTTACCAAGTGTGAGCAATCTGCCCTTCTAGAGGGAGCCAGGGTGATGCCAGAACCCACAAGAGCAGGACAGATGGGCGCTGAGTGTTCCTATCTCTTTTGACTTACTTTTATAAGTACTGTCCAAACTATGATATTTTCCCCCTATGAAATCTTAGAAGATTTTGGCCATCACTGGCAATGGATGGTAAGATTTTCTTCTTCTTCTTCAAACAATGTGCAGGCCAAATACAATACATCTATAGGCTGGATTCCACCCGCTGGCTCTGGCTCTAGAATGCAGATAACAGTTCTCAGGGAAAGGAGGCAGGGTGAGAGATCTCAGAGCCAGCCACCTCTGGTCTCTTTGTGGAGGAATGCAGGCCTGAACACACTTCAGCAAGGCATCCCTCACACCCCCTGGCAGGACCTCATGAGTCTCCCCTTTCCTTCTGTCACGTCTAAAACTCCAGCTACGCATATTCTTTGCAGATTGAACCTCTCTCACCTCTGAACCCCACTTTCAGTCCTGCCCCTTCTGATCTCTGGGCCTCAGGGTGCATGCTTGGCTGGAACATGCTATCCCTCTAATTTGTCCTAATCTTCACTTGCCCTTTAAGGCTCTAATTGGCTGTCATCTCTTTGGGACCACCGCTGCTCACTCCCCGCAGCTCTGATACTCCCACCATGCACTAGGCTACCAGGACCCAAAGATGTAACTCTTTGTCTTCTCCTATCGCCTGTGTTTACAGGGTTGAGCCTAGGGCCCTGGTACTGGCCATGTTTGAAATAACATTGACCAGACACTGTTTTCCAGGCTTTGGCCTCCTCATCTCCTTCTAGTTTGCTTCCAGTTATTTCCTGTCTCTGTTCCAAGCCTCAGCTCAGAGAATTGCTTGCTATGAAAACCATCCCTGATCTTCCAGATCAAAGAGGAGGGAGGGGTGCTTATATTGTGACTGGCTGCTTTAGTTCCCTCCCTTTTCCCAGGCTACACTGAACTCTCATTGACTCAGGACAGCAAAGAGAGGGCAAGCACCACGAAACCCTCGCAGGACCTCCTAGAATAGAAATAACCAAAACACCAATGAAGGATCCGAGGCGAATTGGGGACTCCTGCACTGAGATGCGAACATATTCCTGGCTGGTGGGTTCTGAGGACGTGGGGCAGAAGGCAAGGTAGTGAAGTCATTTGCCCAGCATACCTCCAGAAACTCAGTCTAGCCCCTTGCCTCTCTTCTGAGCATTGTCTCATGACTGTTGTGTGTCAGTATCTCAGCCCCAGTTACTGTGCATTCTGAACTTTAGGGGTTGCGACATGCTCTGTTTTTCCTGTGCCTGGAGAGGTGGCCAGCGTGTGACAGAAGCCGTCCACATGATGGCTCAGCCATCCTCCCTCGGCCACTCAGGGAACCTCCCTGAGGCCACACAGTAAGGAATGCTGTCTATAAGTAGGGTTGAAAAGGGCATGGAATAGAATAAGGGGTAATAACATACACCTTGAACAACACTGCCCGCCTCCCAGCAAGCACACGATGAATATTGATGAGATTCATTGTTAGGGGATCCATTGGTGCCTTGCTTGTTAATGGATGATGAAGGGGAAGCATGAAGGTAATAAACCAGCCAAGAACAAGCTGGTGATCCCCAAATAAAGGTATGTTCTGGAAGTACCCTCAAGAGGGAGCTGGGAAACAAGAGACTGCCCTTATGGGCAGAGTTCCATGCACGCAGTGGATGGGCAAGGTCTTGCCCATCCTGAAGGTCTTGCCTTCCTGAAGGTTTCCCCCCCAGACTGCATCTCCCCATTAAGAGGCCTTGGGATGTTAAGGCACCATACAATACAATGTTTCCCTACAGCAATCACACCTGAAGCCCCTCCAAGGCTGACTACTGTCTCACCATCATCCCACAGGGCAGACTCAGAGGCCAGGGTTTCTGTAAAGGTTACTAGCAGGGGTGCAGGGTGGTAGGTGATGGGTTTCAACATGAGACGGGTTCAGATTCTCGTGAGTCTCTTGGTCTCTTTGAGCCTCAGCTGCTGTACAACATAGTGTTAACGATCCTCCCCTCGCTGGTGGTGGTAGAAGGGACAGATACCATGCAAAGCAGCCACAGGCCCTCCACAAGCACCCCTAGCTAAGGGGGGAAGTGAGGGATGAGTGAGGCCAACCCTGAGGACAAGTATAAATCAGTTCTGGACCCAAGACTAGGAAAGAGAGTCTGGGGCATCCTGACCTCCCAGAAACCCTGGAATGTTCATGGAGACCTCGGCTTGGCCTTCCGGAGTCTGCTGTGGTAGTGCTAATTGGGGTCTTGGGGTCACCAGCTTCCCATCCTTGGAAGAGGAGGAGCTCAGGGCTTTTGCCCTTCCCTGTTGCTACTTTCTCTTGCCTGGTTGCAGAAAGGGGGCAGGGGGGGGGAGGAGACTGACCCAATGGGTAATCAAAAACCAAGTTGGGGGGGCAGGACAGGCAAGCCAGAGGGCTTACAGATAAGATCCAGGTGACCCCTGCCCCCTAGAGTGGCCTTGTAGGAAGTCACACTGGAATTTGACGCTCAGAGTGTCCCCTGAATTTCCTTTCTTCCTGCGCCCATCTTAGGAGAACAGAGCTGGCTGCCTGGTCTGGAACTGCAGCCCACCTGGCCCTCCCTTTATGTCTCAGAGAATTTGCTCATCTGTAAAATGGGCGAACTCTCACCTCCTTCAAAGGCTATGCAGTTCTGCTGAAGTCACAGTCTACAGCACTTGGCAGGATGCCTGGACAGGGAAACCTTCGCCGCCTCCCCAACTGTACCATCCGGTTTGGAGGTGGCGGGGGAGGGGGGGAGGAGGCCTGGATGAGGGGGGTGCAGCCTCCCCTGGGGCCTGGGAGTGGGCAGATTGGCAGTCCCTCTGAACACAGGGGCCCTTGTTCTCCTCTGGGATGAAGAGGCCCGGCCCCCACTGGGCAGGAGACAGTCAGGAATCCTTCAGGAGTTCTCACCATGCACTTGCGGTCATCTATGCCGGTCAGGTCCTCCTCGAACTCCTTGCCCACCTCGAAGTCCATGATGTAGTTCCTGAAGGTACTCAGTGTGCGGATGATCATGTGGTCGCCTTCCTGCACGATCTCTTTGTCCGGCTTCAGCAAGTTAGCGATTTTGCGCAAGGCCACATTGACATCTTCAAGGGGTTGTGATAGTGGTGGTGGTGGCAGTAGTGTTAAGTGGGGGGAACAGAGGGGCAGAAAGTTGTCAGGAAAACTCAGAACACCCTCCCCCGCTCCCAACAAGACTGGGGAACCCTCACTTGCTGTGGACTGCCTGCATTGTAGCCTGTTCTGTGCCAAGTCCTCCTCCTCTCCCCAGCCCCCCCCCCCCCCATCCTTCTCCTTCCCCCCTCCCAGCCCCCCCCCCCCGACACACACACGTTGGCAACCAAGTTTTTGGCCCTTAGAAACAAAAATTTAGCAATCCAAGTAAGTCCCAGCTTTGCAAATGAAATTACTCATCAGCCCTGACAATCCCGGATCCTCCAAGTTGCAGCCTGTGGCAGGCAGTGCTCCTTCTGGAAGGGGGAGGGAGGTGGCTGTGGGTAGGGAGGGGTAGGGATGGGGGCGCAGGGGTGGGGAGGGGTACTGGGTTCCAGGGGGGAGAGCCAGCCTCACCAAGGGCACGCAGGTACTCTTCGAAATTCTCGTTGCTGAGCATCTTCCAGTATCCAGTGAAGTCCACAGGCATTTCGGGGAGTGACGGGGTGAATGCCGTGGGACACAGATGGGGGGGAGCTACTCAGGGCTCTGCTAGGGCAGCAGCTGCTGGTGTGATCCTGGCCGGTGGTCGCCCCGGAAATGAGGGGGGTGAGGTGTGGGGGGGGGACTCGTTGAAGGAGGCGGGGACAGCTGGGTTCCAAGCATGCACAAAGCACGGCAGGAGGATCCATTGTAGCCTTCGCTCCTCCCCCCTGGACGAGGGCGGGGTGCCAGGGAGTTGGAGGGCCAGGTCTGTCCTCTAGCTGGAGGCCACCTTCGGTTCGGTTCGGAGAGGGGGGCCCTTCTGTCGCTTCTCCTCCCCTGTAAAAAGGAAAAGAGATGGTAGGAGGGTAAGGTTGTATTATTCTCCCCAACTTCTCAGTTCTGGGGAGAGGAGGGCGGTGGGGGTGGAGGGGGCGGGGAGAGGATTCCTTCAAATGCTTACTGTGAACTTTCAACCCTAGGCAGCTACTGGAGGGCTGTGCAGTGTAGGAGGAGACTGTGGGAGGGGAAGAGTTGAGGTGTGTGTGTGGGGGGGGGGAGAGAACCCTTCTCTACTGTCCCTCCAGAAACAGGAAAGCAAAAGTTGATGTTATTTGAAGTGCCTCTGGTGGGGGAGGGGGAAGCTCTGGTGTGGGCTCAGGTTAGAGACCCCAGCTTTATGCAAATGAAAGCAATCACCTCTCTGGGCTCTCATCTCCACAGGGTTCAGTGCTTAGCCTTCTCTTAATGTATTCCCCGCTGCTTCCAAGGTTGTACAATGGAAGGCCAGTGGTTGTGCAGAGGGGTCCCATTGTTTATCCTGTAGGGTTCCTGCTAACTGACATTTAGGTGGTTTCTGATTCTACCGTACCGCTTGGAGGATCACCAATCACATGTCACCTGCCACCCCAGCAAGCGTGTCACAGCGCTTGAAAACTGCTGTCTTTGCCACCGAGGAGATGACATAATCACAGTGGTTGACTTTTCGACCCTCTTTTAAATTGCTTGGCGCACATATCATACAGCATAGGTGACAGTAGTGACATTTTCTCCACCCCCACCCCCCCAGCTGCATGACCCTCTTTCCCCTAGGGAGGAAGCGTCTTCCCTTGGGGAGTGGTTTAGTATCCTTTGTAAGATGTTTACAATGCGTCTTTAGATCCCAGAGCACCCCACAAAGATGCCTTCAGACATAGTGTGGCCAAGCTGGGAGGTGGGAGCAAGACCACCCTGGTCTGAGTGTTATGGCCATACCTCCATTCCCTGCCTCCCCCCCCCCCCCCAGCCCTTTCTACCTGTCCTTTCTCCAGTTCTGGGCTGCTCAACTGTGGGAACTGGCTGACATCACGTTGCTACTTCTCAGACATGCAGTGTGGTTCCCTGTGTTCAAACATGTCTCTGGAGCTACATAGGACAATGGCCGGCACCAGTCTTCCCCTGTCCATCATCCCAAATGTGTGTGAGCTTAATGTCTAACCTGGCCGTTTCCTTGTGTTCACCATGGTGGGAAAAGAGAGGCCACGGCGTCCTCATATTGAGGACCTACTTCTTTGACTGCCCAATTCATGAATATTCACAAATGTAAATGAGGTACAACACTGACAGGTCCCAGAATCTTAAACCCATTGGGGGAGGTGGCTTGAGCATTTATGATGTATTTCCTGAGTAGAAAATGGTTGTGAAGAGTGAACCAGCGGCCTTCTATCTTACCTCTCATACAATTACATGGCAAGCATTTCTATGGATTATGACACACTATATGAAAAAAATCTTCCTCTCTCCTCCTCCCTCCCCTTCCTTCCTCTTGCATTCACTGGATGTGGCCATGTCATTCTGACATCATTGCTTCCTTCTTCTCAGCTCCTTCTCTGATTCTTTCACAATCACATTGTGTGATTACATTGTGACCATCCAAGATAATCCAGGATAATCCCCCCAATCTACTGATCTTTAATTTTATCACACTGGCAAAGCCCCTTTTTCTCTGTGTTAGCTAGCTTTCCATTAGTATAGCAAAATACCTGGATGGCTATTACATCTCACGCTTGTAATCCCAGCTACTCCAGGAGATGTAATTAGGAAGCTCAAGGTCAGAGGCCAGCAGGCATAAAACATGAGATCCTACCTGAAAACCTGAAAAAGAGGGTGAGAGGGAGAGAGAGAGAGAGAGAGAACTAAATTCTGAAAGAATGGGAGTGTGGCTCAAGTGGGAAAAGATTGTATAGAAAGCATTAGCCAGCCCTGGGTTCAATCCCTCCGGGTTATTTTGGCTCCCAGTTTTGGTGATTCCAGTCCAAAGATCCGGTAGACCCCTGGCTTTGAACCTCTGGCAAGCAAGCCTAATGGTAAAGGTGAAGAGCCAGAAGTCCTAATGAGCCAGAACGATTGATTAATCAGATGAACGAATCGGAATGACAGAGTGGAGATCAGGTTGAGGTTTTACCATCCCTTTCAAGGGCATACTCAGTGACCTATGAACCTCCCTCAGTACTCTGATTCCCAATAGTTTCACTCTAAACACAACACTAGGAAAACAAGCCATTAGCACACTGTCTCTTATGAGACCTTAATTCAACCACAGCAATAACATACTTGCAGGTCTCCCGGTTAGCACACAGACACCTCTGGGAGGGCTTGTTAATCAACTTGCCCATCAAGGACCAAGAAAAGTATCATTCAGGTAGTGAAAAAGAAGCTGGGATTACAGACATGAGCCATCATATCTTGGCAACACAGGTCTTTTATAGTTTATCTCTCCATTATTCAATAGAAATATACTATATTATCTAACTGTCCCACTCCTGTCTTAAACAAATGATAATATCATATGCACACAATTTCTCACAGACAGACCTTCTGTATTTTAAGGAAGACCATAGTTTTATTTATTTCACCCTGCTCCTTCAGATTAAGTGGAGTGACACTCTAAGGCCAGCTGGGGTGACCGAAAAGGTAGGCAGCGTCCCTTGGAGAAGAGAGGAATTGGGGAAAGCAGGAGAGATGGGGTGGAAGGAGTCTGGAATCTTCGTTCATAGTTCAGGATTTTGCAGAAGTAATCGTTATGACTATATTTGGGGCTTTGTCCGATGGTAGAATCTTAGATAAGAAGAGACACTCTTCTATGTTCTCCAAGGAGAATGAAGTCTGGAGAGATCTTGTGACTTGCTCTAGGTCATGTGGGTAGAAACCAGGACTGGAGTCTGAATCTGTGTCTCGCCACCATCTGATCCCAAAGTGTTCAAGATCTTAACCCCATGTTTTGGTCTTCCAAGTGAAGGAAAAAAATCCACGGGGATCTCGGCCTGTTGGCTGTGATAAATAAACCTATAGCAAGGAATCCCAGAGAGGAAATAAGTCTCCCAAACCATCATTAATATGGAAGGAGAAGTTTAATCCCATGTGAAATAAAAACACAGGGCATATAATCGAAGCAGAAAAATCTATAAACTATTAAAGATTAATGTACCTTAGTGAGGCTCGGACCAGATTTAAAAAGAACAAATCTCACCAGAGCAGTGTTTTTGTGATCTGGGGGCAGACTGAGACAATGAAGAGATGAAAGGGAAGCCACTGGTCAAACACACATTGATTTTCAGGAAGCACGTGACTCAATCCTCTTAGGCCTTCCGGTATGTGATTACAGATCAGGGCTCATGCTGACCTCTGACCTGGAGAGATCACACTAGGACTAGCTCCCAGCCCCCAGCCCAGGTCCTGTCTTCTGAAAAAGTGGTAGAGCGAAAACCTGTTTTTTTTTATTTTTTAAGACACCCATAAAAAGAGAACACATAGGAGCTGGTTGACTTGGGAACAAAGATTCTTTTCCTGATGTGTGTGTTGGGGGAAGAGGGGCTGCATACACCTCAGGAAGGTCTTAAGTTCACAAGGTGGAGGCCAGCCCAGGCTACAAAGGCCCCAAGACTCTTGTTTTCAATCATCCTAACAGTAACATATAATAATGATACCCTTTTTGTTGCTGATCTTCCTTCCCACTCTACCCTGCTCATTACTTCTGGATTGATGGAGTACAGTGAAATGACCGGGGCTGGGGTTTTAGAAGCAATCTGATTTGGAATCCCAAGGCCACAATTCCCTGTTTGTGTGACTGGCTAAGTCACTTAAGTCTCTGAGCCACATGTCCCTCATATGGGCTGGTCATCGTTTTCCTCGTCGTTAGAGGCCCTCCACCATCTGGCTGCTGCAGCCATCCCTCCATGATTCCCTTCTTGAGCGCGGGGCTTTGACTTCTCTGCTCTCACAGCTAAGCCATCAGCAAGATCCCTGCCCCAGTTTCATCATGATCTTTCCCCTGAATTCCAGGAGCACTAACCTCTCCCTGTTCTCCAGTCATGCGGTGTGCACAGCCCGAGGTAGACAGAAGTCTCTCTCCCATGTGTATCCTGGTGCTTGTGTGTGCATCCAGGCATTGTCTGGGTAAAGTGGGAGCTCTCACCAGCACCTGCCAGCCCACCTGGCCCAGGTCCTGACTGCAGAGGATAGACAAAGGACTGTGGAGGAGGGACCAGCACCAGGGGCCACCGCCACAGCACCACCCTGTTCCCCTGCACTGTGTTCCGGCCATAGCAAGCAGTCCTGGCCCACCACCTCCAATAGCAGAAGCAAGATGAATGCTTGTGGGCACATAATCGGCCAGCCCTTTGTGGTTCTTTAGCACATAGCCCAGGAGTTGGAAGTACCTGTCTTTGCCTTCCTGCCTCACATCCTCCTCCCTTCCATACAGAAGCCCGGTCCAGCCTGCCAGCTATGGGCACAGGGATCAGGGCAGACAAATTCATCAAAGGCCAGTGAGGGCGTGGGGGAAGGGCACCTGCACACGGGTGTTAGGAGGGGAGAAGCAGAAGAGGGAGAAGATGTGGCCACCAGGACAAACTCTATTTTGAGGGAGAGGTGGGAAGGAGGGACGTATGTAGAAGGGGAGGGAAAGGAAGGTGAGAGGGACAGGTAGAGAGAAATTGGTAAGAAAGTATGTAGGCAGATAGATATGGAGGAGGTGGAGAGATGGAGAGGAGGAGTTATGAAGAGGGAGAGACGAGCCCAGTACTGGTGGCTCATGCCTGTAATCCTAGCTTTTCAGGAGGCTGAGATCTGAGGATCATGGTTCGAAGCCAGCTAGGGTAAAAAAGTCCATGAGACTCTTATCTCCAATGAGCCACCAGAAAAACCAGAAGTGGGGCTGTGGCTCAAAGTGGTAGAGCATTAGCTTTGAGCAAAAAATGCTCAAGGGACAGTACCCAGGACCCAGAGTTCAAGTTTCACAACTAACAAAAAAAACCAACCTTCCCCCCACCTTCAAAAAAAAAAAAAAAGCAGAGAAGGAAAAGGAGGGAGGAGGAGGAAGAAGAGGGAACAAGGAACTGGGAGGGGGCGGGGGGGGGTAAGGAGGAAAGGAAAAGACAAAAAAGAAGAGAGAACTTTCCAGTTTCTCCTGAAGCTTGTATAGGTCCTATCCTTGGTACCTTGCAATTGCTGACATTCTGGTTAAACCCCCTTCTTGAGGCTTTTTACTTTAAGGAGTTCCTCCTTGTCTAAGAGAAAAGTCACCTTTGCCCGAGGTTCCCAGCAAACATCAGTAAGGCTGGCCTACAAACTGCTGCAGTTGCTTGCCACTTCTCTCAGTGACTCATGGGTTCCTGGAATTCTTTATCATGCATTATCTATTGAAAGAAAGACATGGGCTTTGCTTTGACTTGTGTCAAAGATAATGCAGGTGATTCACCAAGAGAGAGCCAGGCATTTGAGTGGTTCTATGACAGGCTGCTTTTAAAAAGGAATTCAACTTAAAAAAAAAAAAAAACACCCAACACATTTAGTACCCACAATCTGGTAACACATCCATTAGACTAAAAAAAATGCACATACTATTTGACCCAGCAACTCAACTCTTGGGAATCTGTCCCACAAAACCATTGGCTTAGAACAGTTTATGCAAAAGGATACTTGGTGTAGCATTATTTGTAGCAATAAACAAACTAGGGGAGGAAAAAGAAAAATGTTGCAGATAAGAGCTGCCTATACCAGTCCTCTGAATATGGAATTCCATCTAGTCCTAAGTATAAAAAGGCATTATGTAGGTAAGCACGCTTCCCAGCAGTGTTTTACTCAAAGTTAAACTGGTTTGTTTATCTCAGGCTTCCAAACGCTGTTCAGATATTATCTCATGAAACATTTACGGGGCCATAAATGAGTCAGGTGCTATGTTGGGGCAAGAGCCAGTGGTTTTATTCATAGCAAGTAACAATGATCAGGAAGGAGAAGGGGGAGTTGGAGAAGGAGAAGGAGGGTGGGTGCATGGTAAGAGATATTGGAAAAAACCAAGGGTGGATGGATCAGAGAGAGAGAGAGAGAGAGAGAGAGAGAG